>NC_133812.1:4605884-4905884 GCF_043250625.1 Sebastes fasciatus
CAGCAGTTCTGCTCCCCTGCTGAACACAGTCTGAGCCAAAACCTGCTCTCCCTTCTTGAGTCGTCTAACGGTTTGCCAGAACTTCCATGATGCCAAAAGAAAGTCCTTCTCCGCAGCCTCCCGGAAACCAACATATGGTAGGAATATCACATTGCGTGCTGAGTGGCTGCTAATTGGGAATTCTCCATTCTGCTGTGAAGTAACAACTGCTGCTGCTTTACAACTTTTGTCTTTCTTGTTGAATAATCAGCAGCTGGTCTTCCGCGTGACAGGCGGAGATACTGTCCACTATACTAACGAGGACTGCTTCATCCCTGTTTTTGGCACGTCAACGGGCAGGGGGCGCTGTTCCAGTGTATACGGGAAATATACAGAGATATACAGGGAATGATTGAAGTTGAAGGACAGCGACACATTTTGGTTGTGTTGGCTCTGGTAAATCGCAGATGTGAAATGTGGATGAAACCACGTAAATAGACCACTCAATGTCATGTCACGCTGAATTCGGAGGTGATGCCTTTCAGCATTGACTTGGGGGTTTCTGTACCTCAGTGGCTCAAATCTTTTTCTCTTTTGTGAATGTTGTTTTCATGCTGATAATGGGAGGACTGAAACCAGGCTACAATAAACCCTTTTCAACAAATGACTAGATTCATGATGAAGGACTGTTTCTAATAAAATAGACATTTATGGTTAGCGTGCCTACTGCATTTACTGTCACTCAAATCCATGACACAGCAGCTGTGACTGAATCCGGTTTAGAATTTATCATCTGATATCTCCAAGTCAAAAGCTAACATGACGTCTGGCATTTGAAATGTTTGCGGTGAAGTATGCAGGTGCATTAACGCGCCCAGATGCGTAAAAGGGCCTTTTCATCGGTTTCCGTAGTGTAGCGGTTATCACGTTCGCCTCACACGCGAAAGGTCCCCAGTTCGAAACTGGGCGGAAACACATTCCTTTGTTCATCCTTACTCTTTCACAGTCCAAGTCTGCCGAGTTGTATTCCCAGTACACCGGGTAATAAGTAACACTACTTGAAATCGTGTTTGGCTTCCTTCCTTCAGGGAATATATAGATACACGGGGAATCATTGAAGTTGAAGGACAGTGAGACATTCTGGTTGCGTTTGCTCTGGTCGACCGCGGATGTGAAATTTGGATACAACCGCGTAAATAGACTATTCAATGTCATGCCACGCTGAATTCAGAGTTTACACCTTTCAGCATTGACGTGGGGGTTTCTGTTCAACCATACAAGGATAAAGAGGTGGTCCACTGTTCCATGACCAGGACGGAATCCGCTCTGCTCCTTCTTGATCTGAGGCTAGCGCCACCTTTCCAGCACCCTTCCCAGAGAGGCTGAGCAGTGCGATACCTTCATGATTGGAGCACACCCTCCGGTCTCCCTTTTTACAAATGTGAATCACGGCCCCGTTCTGCCATCCCACAGGCACTGTCCCGGACCTCCATGCGAAACTGAAGAGGCGTGTCGGTCAAGACAGCCAAACAATGTGCAAAGCCTTAAGCATCTCAGAGCGAATCTCATCCACACCTGGCACCTTACCGCTGAAGAGCTTCTTAACTACCTCACACACCTCTGCCAGGGATATGGGTGACGCTTCCCCCAAGTCCTCAAACTCTGCCTCCTCCACGGAGGATGTGTTGGTCGGGCTCAGGAGCTCTTCAAAATGCTCTTTCCGCCGCTCGATAATATCCTCAGTCAGGGTCAGCAGTTCTGCTCCCCTGCTGAACACAGTCTGAGCCAAAACCTGCTCTCCCTTCTTGAGTCGTCTAACGGTTTGCCAGAACTTCCATGATGCCAAAAGAAAGTCCTTCTCCGCAGCCTCCCGGAAACCAACATATGGTAGGAATATCACATTGCGTGCTGAGTGGCTGCTAATTGGGAATTCTCCATTCTGCTGTGAAGTAACAACTGCTGCTGCTTTACAACTTTTGTCTTTCTTGTTGAATAATCAGCAGCTGGTCTTCCGCGTGACAGGCGGAGATACTGTCCACTATACTAACGAGGACTGCTTCATCCCTGTTTTTGGCACGTCAACGGGCAGGGGGCGCTGTTCCAGTGTATACGGGAAATATACAGAGATATACAGGGAATGATTGAAGTTGAAGGACAGCGACACATTTTGGTTGTGTTGGCTCTGGTAAATCGCAGATGTGAAATGTGGATGAAACCACGTAAATAGACCACTCAATGTCATGTCACGCTGAATTCGGAGGTGATGCCTTTCAGCATTGACTTGGGGGTTTCTGTACCTCAGTGGCTCAAATCTTTTTCTCTTTTGTGAATGTTGTTTTCAATGTTGTTTTCATGCTGATAATGGGAGGACTGAAACCAGGCTACAATAAACCCTTTTCAACAAATGACTAGATTCATGATGAAGGACTGTTTCTAATAAAATAGACATTTATGGTTAGCGTGCCTACTGCATTTACTGTCACTCAAATCCATGACACAGCAGCTGTGACTGAATCCGGTTTAGAATTTATCATCTGATATCTCCAAGTCAAAAGCTAACATGACGTCTGGCATTTGAAATGTTTGCGGTGAAGTATGCAGGTGCATTAACGCGCCCAGATGCGTAAAAGGGCCTTTTCATCGGTTTCCGTAGTGTAGCGGTTATCACGTTCGCCTCACACGCGAAAGGTCCCCAGTTCGAAACTGGGCGGAAACACATTCCTTTGTTCATCCTTACTCTTTCACAGTCCAAGTCTGCCGAGTTGTATTCCCAGTACACCGGGTAATAAGTAACACTACTTGAAATCGTGTTTGGCTTCCTTCCTTCAGGGAATATATAGATACACGGGGAATCATTGAAGTTGAAGGACAGTGAGACATTCTGGTTGCGTTTGCTCTGGTCGACCGCGGATGTGAAATTTGGATACAACCGCGTAAATAGACTATTCAATGTCATGCCACGCTGAATTCAGAGTTTACACCTTTCAGCATTGACGTGGGGGTTTCTGTTCAACCATACAAGGATAAAGAGGTGGTCCACTGTTCCATGACCAGGACGGAATCCGCTCTGCTCCTTCTTGATCTGAGGCTAGCGCCACCTTTCCAGCACCCTTCCCAGAGAGGCTGAGCAGTGCGATACCTTCATGATTGGAGCACACCCTCCGGTCTCCCTTTTTACAAATGTGAATCACGGCCCCGTTCTGCCATCCCACAGGCACTGTCCCGGACCTCCATGCGAAACTGAAGAGGCGTGTCGGTCAAGACAGCCAAACAATGTGCAAAGCCTTAAGCATCTCAGAGCGAATCTCATCCACACCTGGCACCTTACCGCTGAAGAGCTTCTTAACTACCTCACACACCTCTGCCAGGGATATGGGTGACGCTTCCCCCAAGTCCTCAAACTCTGCCTCCTCCACGGAGGATGTGTTGGTCGGGCTCAGGAGCTCTTCAAAATGCTCTTTCCGCCGCTCGATAATATCCTCAGTCAGGGTCAGCAGTTCTGCTCCCCTGCTGAACACAGTCTGAGCCAAAACCTGCTCTCCCTTCTTGAGTCGTCTAACGGTTTGCCAGAACTTCCATGATGCCAAAAGAAAGTCCTTCTCCGCAGCCTCCCGGAAACCAACATATGGTAGGAATATCACATTGCGTGCTGAGTGGCTGCTAATTGGGAATTCTCCATTCTGCTGTGAAGTAACAACTGCTGCTGCTTTACAACTTTTGTCTTTCTTGTTGAATAATCAGCAGCTGGTCTTCCGCGTGACAGGCGGAGATACTGTCCACTATACTAACGAGGACTGCTTCATCCCTGTTTTTGGCACGTCAACGGGCAGGGGGCGCTGTTCCAGTGTATACGGGAAATATACAGAGATATACAGGGAATGATTGAAGTTGAAGGACAGCGACACATTTTGGTTGTGTTGGCTCTGGTAAATCGCAGATGTGAAATGTGGATGAAACCACGTAAATAGACCACTCAATGTCATGTCACGCTGAATTCGGAGGTGATGCCTTTCAGCATTGACTTGGGGGTTTCTGTACCTCAGTGGCTCAAATCTTTTTCTCTTTTGTGAATGTTGTTTTCATGCTGATAATGGGAGGACTGAAACCAGGCTACAATAAACCCTTTTCAACAAATGACTAGATTCATGATGAAGGACTGTTTCTAATAAAATAGACATTTATGGTTAGCGTGCCTACTGCATTTACTGTCACTCAAATCCATGACACAGCAGCTGTGACTGAATCCGGTTTAGAATTTATCATCTGATATCTCCAAGTCAAAAGCTAACATGACGTCTGGCATTTGAAATGTTTGCGGTGAAGTATGCAGGTGCATTAACGCGCCCATATGCGTAAAAGGGCCTTTTCATCGGTTTCTGTAGTGTAGCGGTTATCACGTTCGCCTAACACGCGAAAGGTCCCCAGTTCGAAACTGGGCAGAAACACATTCCTTTGTTCATCCTTACTCTTTCACAGTCCAAGTCTGCCGAGTTGTATTCCCAGTACACCGGGTAATAAGTAACACTACTTGAAATCGTGTTTGGCTTCCTTCCTTCAGGGAATATATAGATACACGGGGAATCATTGAAGTTGAAGGACAGTGAGACATTCTGGTTGCGTTTGCTCTGGTCGACCGCGGATGTGAAATTTGGATACAACCGCGTAAATAGACTATTCAATGTCATGCCACGCTGAATTCAGAGTTTACACCTTTCAGCATTGACGTGGGGGTTTCTGTTCAACCATACAAGGATAAAGAGGTGGTCCACTGTTCCATGACCAGGACGGAATCCGCTCTGCTCCTTCTTGATCTGAGGTTCAACAATTGGCTAGCGCCACCTTTCCAGCACCCTTCCCAGAGAGGCTGAGCAGTGCGATACCTTCATGATTGGAGCACACCCTCCGGTCTCCCTTTTTACAAATGTGAATCACGGCCCCGTTCTGCCATCCCACAGGCACTGTCCCGGACCTCCATGCGAAACTGAAGAGGCGTGTCGGTCAAGACAGCCAAACAATGTGCAAAGCCTTAAGCATCTCAGAGCGAATCTCATCCACACCTGGCACCTTACCGCTGAAGAGCTTCTTAACTACCTCACACACCTCTGCCAGGGATATGGGTGACGCTTCCCCCAAGTCCTCAAACTCTGCCTCCTCCACGGAGGATGTGTTGGTCGGGCTCAGGAGCTCTTCAAAATGCTCTTTCCGCTGCTCGATAATATCCTCAGTCAGGGTCAGCAGTTCTGCTCCCCTGCTGAACACAGTCTGAGCCAAAACCTGCTCTCCCTTCTTGAGTCGTCTAACGGTTTGCCAGAACTTCCATGATGCCAAAAGAAAGTCCTTCTCCGCAGCCTCCCGGAAACCAACATATGGTAGGAATATCACATTGCGTGCTGAGTGGCTGCTAATTGGGAATTCTCCATTCTGCTGTGAAGTAACAACTGCTGCTGCTTTACAACTTTTGTCTTTCTTGTTGAATAATCAGCAGCTGGTCTTCCGCGTGACAGGCGGAGATACTGTCCACTATACTAACGAGGACTGCTTCATCCCTGTTTTTGGCACGTCAACGGGCAGGGGGCGCTGTTCCAGTGTATACGGGAAATATACAGAGATATACAGGGAATGATTGAAGTTGAAGGACAGTGACACATTTTGGTTGTGTTGGCTCTGGTAAATCGCAGATGTGAAATGTGGATGAAACCACGTAAATAGACCACTCAATGTCATGTCACGCTGAATTCGGAGGTGATGCCTTTCAGCATTGACTTGGGGGTTTCTGTACCTCAGTGGCTCAAATCTTTTTCTCTTTTGTGAATGTTGTTTTCATGCTGATAATGGGAGGACTGAAACCAGGCTACAATAAACCCTTTTCAACAAATGACTAGATTCATGATGAAGGACTGTTTCTAATAAAATAGACATTTATGGTTAGCGTGCCTACTGCATTTACTGTCACTCAAATCCATGACACAGCAGCTGTGACTGAATCCGGTTTAGAATTTATCATCTGATATCTCCAAGTCAAAAGCTAACATGACGTCTGGCATTTGAAATGTTTGCGGTGAAGTATGCAGGTGCATTAACGCGCCCAGATGCGTAAAAGGGCCTTTTCATCGGTTTCCGTAGTGTAGCGGTTATCACGTTCGCCTAACACGCGAAAGGTCCCCAGTTCGAAACTGGGCGGAAACACATTCCTTTGTTCATCCTTACTCTTTCACAGTCCAAGTCTGCCGAGTTGTATTCCCAGTACACCGGGTAATAAGTAACACTACTTGAAATCGTGTTTGGCTTCCTTCCTTCAGGGAATATATAGATACACGGGGAATCATTGAAGTTGAAGGACAGTGAGACATTCTGGTTGCGTTTGCTCTGGTCGACCGCGGATGTGAAATTTGGATACAACCGCGTAAATAGACTATTCAATGTCATGCCACGCTGAATTCAGAGTTTACACCTTTCAGCATTGACGTGGGGGTTTCTGTTCAACCATACAAGGATAAAGAGGTGGTCCACTGTTCCATGACCAGGACGGAATCCGCTCTGCTCCTTCTTGATCTGAGGTTCAACAATTGGCTAGCGCCACCTTTCCAGCACCCTTCCCAGAGAGGCTGAGCAGTGCGATACCTTCATGATTGGAGCACACCCTCCGGTCTCCCTTTTTACAAATGTGAATCACGGCCCCGTTCTGCCATCCCACAGGCACTGTCCCGGACCTCCATGCGAAACTGAAGAGGCGTGTCGGTCAAGACAGCCAAACAATGTGCAAAGCCTTAAGCATCTCAGAGCGAATCTCATCCACACCTGGCACCTTACCGCTGAAGAGCTTCTTAACTACCTCACACACCTCTGCCAGGGATATGGGTGACGCTTCCCCCAAGTCCTCAAACTCTGCCTCCTCCACGGAGGATGTGTTGGTCGGGCTCAGGAGCTCTTCAAAATGCTCTTTCCGCCGCTCGATAATATCCTCAGTCAGGGTCAGCAGTTCTGCTCCCCTGCTGAACACAGTCTGAGCCAAAACCTGCTCTCCCTTCTTGAGTCGTCTAACGGTTTGCCAGAACTTCCATGATGCCAAAAGAAAGTCCTTCTCCGCAGCCTCCCGGAAACCAACATATGGTAGGAATATCACATTGCGTGCTGAGTGGCTGCTAATTGGGAATTCTCCATTCTGCTGTGAAGTAACAACTGCTGCTGCTTTACAACTTTTGTCTTTCTTGTTGAATAATCAGCAGCTGGTCTTCCGCGTGACAGGCGGAGATACTGTCCACTATACTAACGAGGACTGCTTCATCCCTGTTTTTGGCACGTCAACGGGCAGGGGGCGCTGTTCCAGTGTATACGGGAAATATACAGAGATATACAGGGAATGATTGAAGTTGAAGGACAGCGACACATTTTGGTTGTGTTGGCTCTGGTAAATCGCAGATGTGAAATGTGGATGAAACCACGTAAATAGACCACTCAATGTCATGTCACGCTGAATTCGGAGGTGATGCCTTTCAGCATTGACTTGGGGGTTTCTGTACCTCAGTGGCTCAAATCTTTTTCTCTTTTGTGAATGTTGTTTTCATGCTGATAATGGGAGGACTGAAACCAGGCTACAATAAACCCTTTTCAACAAATGACTAGATTCATGATGAAGGACTGTTTCTAATAAAATAGACATTTATGGTTAGCGTGCCTACTGCATTTACTGTCACTCAAATCCATGACACAGCAGCTGTGACTGAATCCGGTTTAGAATTTATCATCTGATATCTCCAAGTCAAAAGCTAACATGACGTCTGGCATTTGAAATGTTTGCGGTGAAGTATGCAGGTGCATTAACGCGCCCAGATGCGTAAAAGGGCCTTTTCATCGGTTTCCGTAGTGTAGCGGTTATCACGTTCGCCTAACACGCGAAAGGTCCCCAGTTCGAAACTGGGCGGAAACACATTCCTTTGTTCATCCTTACTCTTTCACAGTCCAAGTCTGCCGAGTTGTATTCCCAGTACACCGGGTAATAAGTAACACTACTTGAAATCGTGTTTGGCTTCCTTCCTTCAGGGAATATATAGATACACGGGGAATCATTGAAGTTGAAGGACAGTGAGACATTCTGGTTGCGTTTGCTCTGGTCGACCGCGGATGTGAAATTTGGATACAACCGCGTAAATAGACTATTCAATGTCATGCCACGCTGAATTCAGAGTTTACACCTTTCAGCATTGACGTGGGGGTTTCTGTTCAACCATACAAGGATAAAGAGGTGGTCCACTGTTCCATGACCAGGACGGAATCCGCTCTGCTCCTTCTTGATCTGAGGTTCAACAATTGGCTAGCGCCACCTTTCCAGCACCCTTCCCAGAGAGGCTGAGCAGTGCGATACCTTCATGATTGGAGCACACCCTCCGGTCTCCCTTTTTACAAATGTGAATCACGGCCCCGTTCTGCCATCCCACAGGCACTGTCCCGGACCTCCATGCGAAACTGAAGAGGCGTGTCGGTCAAGACAGCCAAACAATGTGCAAAGCCTTAAGCATCTCAGAGCGAATCTCATCCACACCTGGCACCTTACCGCTGAAGAGCTTCTTAACTACCTCACACACCTCTGCCAGGGATATGGGTGACGCTTCCCCCAAGTCCTCAAACTCTGCCTCCTCCACGGAGGATGTGTTGGTCGGGCTCAGGAGCTCTTCAAAATGCTCTTTCCGCCGCTCGATAATATCCTCAGTCAGGGTCAGCAGTTCTGCTCCCCTGCTGAACACAGTCTGAGCCAAAACCTGCTCTCCCTTCTTGAGTCGTCTAACGGTTTGCCAGAACTTCCATGATGCCAAAAGAAAGTCCTTCTCCGCAGCCTCCCGGAAACCAACATATGGTAGGAATATCACATTGCGTGCTGAGTGGCTGCTAATTGGGAATTCTCCATTCTGCTGTGAAGTAACAACTGCTGCTGCTTTACAACTTTTGTCTTTCTTGTTGAATAATCAGCAGCTGGTCTTCCGCGTGACAGGCGGAGATACTGTCCACTATACTAACGAGGACTGCTTCATCCCTGTTTTTGGCACGTCAACGGGCAGGGGGCGCTGTTCCAGTGTATACGGGAAATATACAGAGATATACAGGGAATGATTGAAGTTGAAGGACAGCGACACATTTTGGTTGTGTTGGCTCTGGTAAATCGCAGATGTGAAATGTGGATGAAACCACGTAAATAGACCACTCAATGTCATGTCACGCTGAATTCGGAGGTGATGCCTTTCAGCATTGACTTGGGGGTTTCTGTACCTCAGTGGCTCAAATCTTTTTCTCTTTTGTGAATGTTGTTTTCATGCTGATAATGGGAGGACTGAAACCAGGCTACAATAAACCCTTTTCAACAAATGACTAGATTCATGATGAAGGACTGTTTCTAATAAAATAGACATTTATGGTTAGCGTGCCTACTGCATTTACTGTCACTCAAATCCATGACACAGCAGCTGTGACTGAATCCGGTTTAGAATTTATCATCTGATATCTCCAAGTCAAAAGCTAACATGACGTCTGGCATTTGAAATGTTTGCGGTGAAGTATGCAGGTGCATTAACGCGCCCAGATGCGTAAAAGGGCCTTTTCATCGGTTTCCGTAGTGTAGCGGTTATCACGTTCGCCTCACACGCGAAAGGTCCCCAGTTCGAAACTGGGCGGAAACACATTCCTTTGTTCATCCTTACTCTTTCACAGTCCAAGTCTGCCGAGTTGTATTCCCAGTACACCGGGTAATAAGTAACACTACTTGAAATCGTGTTTGGCTTCCTTCCTTCAGGGAATATATAGATACACGGGGAATCATTGAAGTTGAAGGACAGTGAGACATTCTGGTTGCGTTTGCTCTGGTCGACCGCGGATGTGAAATTTGGATACAACCGCGTAAATAGACTATTCAATGTCATGCCACGCTGAATTCAGAGTTTACACCTTTCAGCATTGACGTGGGGGTTTCTGTTCAACCATACAAGGATAAAGAGGTGGTCCACTGTTCCATGACCAGGACGGAATCCGCTCTGCTCCTTCTTGATCTGAGGCTAGCGCCACCTTTCCAGCACCCTTCCCAGAGAGGCTGAGCAGTGCGATACCTTCATGATTGGAGCACACCCTCCGGTCTCCCTTTTTACAAATGTGAATCACGGCCCCGTTCTGCCATCCCACAGGCACTGTCCCGGACCTCCATGCGAAACTGAAGAGGCGTGTCGGTCAAGACAGCCAAACAATGTGCAAAGCCTTAAGCATCTCAGAGCGAATCTCATCCACACCTGGCACCTTACCGCTGAAGAGCTTCTTAACTACCTCACACACCTCTGCCAGGGATATGGGTGACGCTTCCCCCAAGTCCTCAAACTCTGCCTCCTCCACGGAGGATGTGTTGGTCGGGCTCAGGAGCTCTTCAAAATGCTCTTTCCGCCGCTCGATAATATCCTCAGTCAGGGTCAGCAGTTCTGCTCCCCTGCTGAACACAGTCTGAGCCAAAACCTGCTCTCCCTTCTTGAGTCGTCTAACGGTTTGCCAGAACTTCCATGATGCCAAAAGAAAGTCCTTCTCCGCAGCCTCCCGGAAACCAACATATGGTAGGAATATCACATTGCGTGCTGAGTGGCTGCTAATTGGGAATTCTCCATTCTGCTGTGAAGTAACAACTGCTGCTGCTTTACAACTTTTGTCTTTCTTGTTGAATAATCAGCAGCTGGTCTTCCGCGTGACAGGCGGAGATACTGTCCACTATACTAACGAGGACTGCTTCATCCCTGTTTTTGGCACGTCAACGGGCAGGGGGCGCTGTTCCAGTGTATACGGGAAATATACAGAGATATACAGGGAATGATTGAAGTTGAAGGACAGCGACACATTTTGGTTGTGTTGGCTCTGGTAAATCGCAGATGTGAAATGTGGATGAAACCACGTAAATAGACCACTCAATGTCATGTCACGCTGAATTCGGAGGTGATGCCTTTCAGCATTGACTTGGGGGTTTCTGTACCTCAGTGGCTCAAATCTTTTTCTCTTTTGTGAATGTTGTTTTCATGCTGATAATGGGAGGACTGAAACCAGGCTACAATAAACCCTTTTCAACAAATGACTAGATTCATGATGAAGGACTGTTTCTAATAAAATAGACATTTATGGTTAGCGTGCCTACTGCATTTACTGTCACTCAAATCCATGACACAGCAGCTGTGACTGAATCCGGTTTAGAATTTATCATCTGATATCTCCAAGTCAAAAGCTAACATGACGTCTGGCATTTGAAATGTTTGCGGTGAAGTATGCAGGTGCATTAACGCGCCCAGATGCGTAAAAGGGCCTTTTCATCGGTTTCCGTAGTGTAGCGGTTATCACGTTCGCCTCACACGCGAAAGGTCCCCAGTTCGAAACTGGGCGGAAACACATTCCTTTGTTCATCCTTACTCTTTCACAGTCCAAGTCTGCCGAGTTGTATTCCCAGTACACCGGGTAATAAGTAACACTACTTGAAATCGTGTTTGGCTTCCTTCCTTCAGGGAATATATAGATACACGGGGAATCATTGAAGTTGAAGGACAGTGAGACATTCTGGTTGCGTTTGCTCTGGTCGACCGCGGATGTGAAATTTGGATACAACCGCGTAAATAGACTATTCAATGTCATGCCACGCTGAATTCAGAGTTTACACCTTTCAGCATTGACGTGGGGGTTTCTGTTCAACCATACAAGGATAAAGAGGTGGTCCACTGTTCCATGACCAGGACGGAATCCGCTCTGCTCCTTCTTGATCTGAGGTTCAACAATTGGCTAGCGCCACCTTTCCAGCACCCTTCCCAGAGAGGCTGAGCAGTGCGATACCTTCATGATTGGAGCACACCCTCCGGTCTCCCTTTTTACAAATGTGAATCACGGCCCCGTTCTGCCATCCCACAGGCACTGTCCCGGACCTCCATGCGAAACTGAAGAGGCGTGTCGGTCAAGACAGCCAAACAATGTGCAAAGCCTTAAGCATCTCAGAGCGAATCTCATCCACACCTGGCACCTTACCGCTGAAGAGCTTCTTAACTACCTCACACACCTCTGCCAGGGATATGGGTGACGCTTCCCCCAAGTCCTCAAACTCTGCCTCCTCCACGGAGGATGTGTTGGTCGGGCTCAGGAGCTCTTCAAAATGCTCTTTCCGCCGCTCGATAATATCCTCAGTCAGGGTCAGCAGTTCTGCTCCCCTGCTGAACACAGTCTGAGCCAAAACCTGCTCTCCCTTCTTGAGTCGTCTAACGGTTTGCCAGAACTTCCATGATGCCAAAAGAAAGTCCTTCTCCGCAGCCTCCCGGAAACCAACATATGGTAGGAATATCACATTGCGTGCTGAGTGGCTGCTAATTGGGAATTCTCCATTCTGCTGTGAAGTAACAACTGCTGCTGCTTTACAACTTTTGTCTTTCTTGTTGAATAATCAGCAGCTGGTCTTCCGCGTGACAGGCGGAGATACTGTCCACTATACTAACGAGGACTGCTTCATCCCTGTTTTTGGCACGTCAACGGGCAGGGGGCGCTGTTCCAGTGTATACGGGAAATATACAGAGATATACAGGGAATGATTGAAGTTGAAGGACAGCGACACATTTTGGTTGTGTTGGCTCTGGTAAATCGCAGATGTGAAATGTGGATGAAACCACGTAAATAGACCACTCAATGTCATGTCACGCTGAATTCGGAGGTGATGCCTTTCAGCATTGACTTGGGGGTTTCTGTACCTCAGTGGCTCAAATCTTTTTCTCTTTTGTGAATGTTGTTTTCATGCTGATAATGGGAGGACTGAAACCAGGCTACAATAAACCCTTTTCAACAAATGACTAGATTCATGATGAAGGACTGTTTCTAATAAAATAGACATTTATGGTTAGCGTGCCTACTGCATTTACTGTCACTCAAATCCATGACACAGCAGCTGTGACTGAATCCGGTTTAGAATTTATCATCTGATATCTCCAAGTCAAAAGCTAACATGACGTCTGGCATTTGAAATGTTTGCGGTGAAGTATGCAGGTGCATTAACGCGCCCAGATGCGTAAAAGGGCCTTTTCATCGGTTTCCGTAGTGTAGCGGTTATCACGTTCGCCTCACACGCGAAAGGTCCCCAGTTCGAAACTGGGCGGAAACACATTCCTTTGTTCATCCTTACTCTTTCACAGTCCAAGTCTGCCGAGTTGTATTCCCAGTACACCGGGTAATAAGTAACACTACTTGAAATCGTGTTTGGCTTCCTTCCTTCAGGGAATATATAGATACACGGGGAATCATTGAAGTTGAAGGACAGTGAGACATTCTGGTTGCGTTTGCTCTGGTCGACCGCGGATGTGAAATTTGGATACAACCGCGTAAATAGACTATTCAATGTCATGCCACGCTGAATTCAGAGTTTACACCTTTCAGCATTGACGTGGGGGTTTCTGTTCAACCATACAAGGATAAAGAGGTGGTCCACTGTTCCATGACCAGGACGGAATCCGCTCTGCTCCTTCTTGATCTGAGGCTAGCGCCACCTTTCCAGCACCCTTCCCAGAGAGGCTGAGCAGTGCGATACCTTCATGATTGGAGCACACCCTCCGGTCTCCCTTTTTACAAATGTGAATCACGGCCCCGTTCTGCCATCCCACAGGCACTGTCCCGGACCTCCATGCGAAACTGAAGAGGCGTGTCGGTCAAGACAGCCAAACAATGTGCAAAGCCTTAAGCATCTCAGAGCGAATCTCATCCACACCTGGCACCTTACCGCTGAAGAGCTTCTTAACTACCTCACACACCTCTGCCAGGGATATGGGTGACGCTTCCCCCAAGTCCTCAAACTCTGCCTCCTCCACGGAGGATGTGTTGGTCGGGCTCAGGAGCTCTTCAAAATGCTCTTTCCGCCGCTCGATAATATCCTCAGTCAGGGTCAGCAGTTCTGCTCCCCTGCTGAACACAGTCTGAGCCAAAACCTGCTCTCCCTTCTTGAGTCGTCTAACGGTTTGCCAGAACTTCCATGATGCCAAAAGAAAGTCCTTCTCCGCAGCCTCCCGGAAACCAACATATGGTAGGAATATCACATTGCGTGCTGAGTGGCTGCTAATTGGGAATTCTCCATTCTGCTGTGAAGTAACAACTGCTGCTGCTTTACAACTTTTGTCTTTCTTGTTGAATAATCAGCAGCTGGTCTTCCGCGTGACAGGCGGAGATACTGTCCACTATACTAACGAGGACTGCTTCATCCCTGTTTTTGGCACGTCAACGGGCAGGGGGCGCTGTTCCAGTGTATACGGGAAATATACAGAGATATACAGGGAATGATTGAAGTTGAAGGACAGCGACACATTTTGGTTGTGTTGGCTCTGGTAAATCGCAGATGTGAAATGTGGATGAAACCACGTAAATAGACCACTCAATGTCATGTCACGCTGAATTCGGAGGTGATGCCTTTCAGCATTGACTTGGGGGTTTCTGTACCTCAGTGGCTCAAATCTTTTTCTCTTTTGTGAATGTTGTTTTCATGCTGATAATGGGAGGACTGAAACCAGGCTACAATAAACCCTTTTCAACAAATGACTAGATTCATGATGAAGGACTGTTTCTAATAAAATAGACATTTATGGTTAGCGTGCCTACTGCATTTACTGTCACTCAAATCCATGACACAGCAGCTGTGACTGAATCCGGTTTAGAATTTATCATCTGATATCTCCAAGTCAAAAGCTAACATGACGTCTGGCATTTGAAATGTTTGCGGTGAAGTATGCAGGTGCATTAACGCGCCCAGATGCGTAAAAGGGCCTTTTCATCGGTTTCCGTAGTGTAGCGGTTATCACGTTCGCCTAACACGCGAAAGGTCCCCAGTTCGAAACTGGGCGGAAACACATTCCTTTGTTCATCCTTACTCTTTCACAGTCCAAGTCTGCCGAGTTGTATTCCCAGTACACCGGGTAATAAGTAACACTACTTGAAATCGTGTTTGGCTTCCTTCCTTCAGGGAATATATAGATACACGGGGAATCATTGAAGTTGAAGGACAGTGAGACATTCTGGTTGCGTTTGCTCTGGTCGACCGCGGATGTGAAATTTGGATACAACCGCGTAAATAGACTATTCAATGTCATGCCACGCTGAATTCAGAGTTTACACCTTTCAGCATTGACGTGGGGGTTTCTGTTCAACCATACAAGGATAAAGAGGTGGTCCACTGTTCCATGACCAGGACGGAATCCGCTCTGCTCCTTCTTGATCTGAGGTTCAACAATTGGCTAGCGCCACCTTTCCAGCACCCTTCCCAGAGAGGCTGAGCAGTGCGATACCTTCATGATTGGAGCACACCCTCCGGTCTCCCTTTTTACAAATGTGAATCACGGCCCCGTTCTGCCATCCCACAGGCACTGTCCCGGACCTCCATGCGAAACTGAAGAGGCGTGTCGGTCAAGACAGCCAAACAATGTGCAAAGCCTTAAGCATCTCAGAGCGAATCTCATCCACACCTGGCACCTTACCGCTGAAGAGCTTCTTAACTACCTCACACACCTCTGCCAGGGATATGGGTGACGCTTCCCCCAAGTCCTCAAACTCTGCCTCCTCCACGGAGGATGTGTTGGTCGGGCTCAGGAGCTCTTCAAAATGCTCTTTCCGCCGCTCGATAATATCCTCAGTCAGGGTCAGCAGTTCTGCTCCCCTGCTGAACACAGTCTGAGCCAAAACCTGCTCTCCCTTCTTGAGTCGTCTAACGGTTTGCCAGAACTTCCATGATGCCAAAAGAAAGTCCTTCTCCGCAGCCTCCCGGAAACCAACATATGGTAGGAATATCACATTGCGTGCTGAGTGGCTGCTAATTGGGAATTCTCCATTCTGCTGTGAAGTAACAACTGCTGCTGCTTTACAACTTTTGTCTTTCTTGTTGAATAATCAGCAGCTGGTCTTCCGCGTGACAGGCGGAGATACTGTCCACTATACTAACGAGGACTGCTTCATCCCTGTTTTTGGCACGTCAACGGGCAGGGGGCGCTGTTCCAGTGTATACGGGAAATATACAGAGATATACAGGGAATGATTGAAGTTGAAGGACAGCGACACATTTTGGTTGTGTTGGCTCTGGTAAATCGCAGATGTGAAATGTGGATGAAACCACGTAAATAGACCACTCAATGTCATGTCACGCTGAATTCGGAGGTGATGCCTTTCAGCATTGACTTGGGGGTTTCTGTACCTCAGTGGCTCAAATCTTTTTCTCTTTTGTGAATGTTGTTTTCATGCTGATAATGGGAGGACTGAAACCAGGCTACAATAAACCCTTTTCAACAAATGACTAGATTCATGATGAAGGACTGTTTCTAATAAAATAGACATTTATGGTTAGCGTGCCTACTGCATTTACTGTCACTCAAATCCATGACACAGCAGCTGTGACTGAATCCGGTTTAGAATTTATCATCTGATATCTCCAAGTCAAAAGCTAACATGACGTCTGGCATTTGAAATGTTTGCGGTGAAGTATGCAGGTGCATTAACGCGCCCAGATGCGTAAAAGGGCCTTTTCATCGGTTTCCGTAGTGTAGCGGTTATCACGTTCGCCTAACACGCGAAAGGTCCCCAGTTCGAAACTGGGCGGAAACACATTCCTTTGTTCATCCTTACTCTTTCACAGTCCAAGTCTGCCGAGTTGTATTCCCAGTACACCGGGTAATAAGTAACACTACTTGAAATCGTGTTTGGCTTCCTTCCTTCAGGGAATATATAGATACACGGGGAATCATTGAAGTTGAAGGACAGTGAGACATTCTGGTTGCGTTTGCTCTGGTCGACCGCGGATGTGAAATTTGGATACAACCGCGTAAATAGACTATTCAATGTCATGCCACGCTGAATTCAGAGTTTACACCTTTCAGCATTGACGTGGGGGTTTCTGTTCAACCATACAAGGATAAAGAGGTGGTCCACTGTTCCATGACCAGGACGGAATCCGCTCTGCTCCTTCTTGATCTGAGGTTCAACAATTGGCTAGCGCCACCTTTCCAGCACCCTTCCCAGAGAGGCTGAGCAGTGCGATACCTTCATGATTGGAGCACACCCTCCGGTCTCCCTTTTTACAAATGTGAATCACGGCCCCGTTCTGCCATCCCACAGGCACTGTCCCGGACCTCCATGCGAAACTGAAGAGGCGTGTCGGTCAAGACAGCCAAACAATGTGCAAAGCCTTAAGCATCTCAGAGCGAATCTCATCCACACCTGGCACCTTACCGCTGAAGAGCTTCTTAACTACCTCACACACCTCTGCCAGGGATATGGGTGACGCTTCCCCCAAGTCCTCAAACTCTGCCTCCTCCACGGAGGATGTGTTGGTCGGGCTCAGGAGCTCTTCAAAATGCTCTTTCCGCCGCTCGATAATATCCTCAGTCAGGGTCAGCAGTTCTGCTCCCCTGCTGAACACAGTCTGAGCCAAAACCTGCTCTCCCTTCTTGAGTCGTCTAACGGTTTGCCAGAACTTCCATGATGCCAAAAGAAAGTCCTTCTCCGCAGCCTCCCGGAAACCAACATATGGTAGGAATATCACATTGCGTGCTGAGTGGCTGCTAATTGGGAATTCTCCATTCTGCTGTGAAGTAACAACTGCTGCTGCTTTACAACTTTTGTCTTTCTTGTTGAATAATCAGCAGCTGGTCTTCCGCGTGACAGGCGGAGATACTGTCCACTATACTAACGAGGACTGCTTCATCCCTGTTTTTGGCACGTCAACGGGCAGGGGGCGCTGTTCCAGTGTATACGGGAAATATACAGAGATATACAGGGAATGATTGAAGTTGAAGGACAGCGACACATTTTGGTTGTGTTGGCTCTGGTAAATCGCAGATGTGAAATGTGGATGAAACCACGTAAATAGACCACTCAATGTCATGTCACGCTGAATTCGGAGGTGATGCCTTTCAGCATTGACTTGGGGGTTTCTGTACCTCAGTGGCTCAAATCTTTTTCTCTTTTGTGAATGTTGTTTTCATGCTGATAATGGGAGGACTGAAACCAGGCTACAATAAACCCTTTTCAACAAATGACTAGATTCATGATGAAGGACTGTTTCTAATAAAATAGACATTTATGGTTAGCGTGCCTACTGCATTTACTGTCACTCAAATCCATGACACAGCAGCTGTGACTGAATCCGGTTTAGAATTTATCATCTGATATCTCCAAGTCAAAAGCTAACATGACGTCTGGCATTTGAAATGTTTGCGGTGAAGTATGCAGGTGCATTAACGCGCCCAGATGCGTAAAAGGGCCTTTTCATCGGTTTCCGTAGTGTAGCGGTTATCACGTTCGCCTCACACGCGAAAGGTCCCCAGTTCGAAACTGGGCGGAAACACATTCCTTTGTTCATCCTTACTCTTTCACAGTCCAAGTCTGCCGAGTTGTATTCCCAGTACACCGGGTAATAAGTAACACTACTTGAAATCGTGTTTGGCTTCCTTCCTTCAGGGAATATATAGATACACGGGGAATCATTGAAGTTGAAGGACAGTGAGACATTCTGGTTGCGTTTGCTCTGGTCGACCGCGGATGTGAAATTTGGATACAACCGCGTAAATAGACTATTCAATGTCATGCCACGCTGAATTCAGAGTTTACACCTTTCAGCATTGACGTGGGGGTTTCTGTTCAACCATACAAGGATAAAGAGGTGGTCCACTGTTCCATGACCAGGACGGAATCCGCTCTGCTCCTTCTTGATCTGAGGCTAGCGCCACCTTTCCAGCACCCTTCCCAGAGAGGCTGAGCAGTGCGATACCTTCATGATTGGAGCACACCCTCCGGTCTCCCTTTTTACAAATGTGAATCACGGCCCCGTTCTGCCATCCCACAGGCACTGTCCCGGACCTCCATGCGAAACTGAAGAGGCGTGTCGGTCAAGACAGCCAAACAATGTGCAAAGCCTTAAGCATCTCAGAGCGAATCTCATCCACACCTGGCACCTTACCGCTGAAGAGCTTCTTAACTACCTCACACACCTCTGCCAGGGATATGGGTGACGCTTCCCCCAAGTCCTCAAACTCTGCCTCCTCCACGGAGGATGTGTTGGTCGGGCTCAGGAGCTCTTCAAAATGCTCTTTCCGCCGCTCGATAATATCCTCAGTCAGGGTCAGCAGTTCTGCTCCCCTGCTGAACACAGTCTGAGCCAAAACCTGCTCTCCCTTCTTGAGTCGTCTAACGGTTTGCCAGAACTTCCATGATGCCAAAAGAAAGTCCTTCTCCGCAGCCTCCCGGAAACCAACATATGGTAGGAATATCACATTGCGTGCTGAGTGGCTGCTAATTGGGAATTCTCCATTCTGCTGTGAAGTAACAACTGCTGCTGCTTTACAACTTTTGTCTTTCTTGTTGAATAATCAGCAGCTGGTCTTCCGCGTGACAGGCGGAGATACTGTCCACTATACTAACGAGGACTGCTTCATCCCTGTTTTTGGCACGTCAACGGGCAGGGGGCGCTGTTCCAGTGTATACGGGAAATATACAGAGATATACAGGGAATGATTGAAGTTGAAGGACAGCGACACATTTTGGTTGTGTTGGCTCTGGTAAATCGCAGATGTGAAATGTGGATGAAACCACGTAAATAGACCACTCAATGTCATGTCACGCTGAATTCGGAGGTGATGCCTTTCAGCATTGACTTGGGGGTTTCTGTACCTCAGTGGCTCAAATCTTTTTCTCTTTTGTGAATGTTGTTTTCATGCTGATAATGGGAGGACTGAAACCAGGCTACAATAAACCCTTTTCAACAAATGACTAGATTCATGATGAAGGACTGTTTCTAATAAAATAGACATTTATGGTTAGCGTGCCTACTGCATTTACTGTCACTCAAATCCATGACACAGCAGCTGTGACTGAATCCGGTTTAGAATTTATCATCTGATATCTCCAAGTCAAAAGCTAACATGACGTCTGGCATTTGAAATGTTTGCGGTGAAGTATGCAGGTGCATTAACGCGCCCAGATGCGTAAAAGGGCCTTTTCATCGGTTTCCGTAGTGTAGCGGTTATCACGTTCGCCTCACACGCGAAAGGTCCCCAGTTCGAAACTGGGCGGAAACACATTCCTTTGTTCATCCTTACTCTTTCACAGTCCAAGTCTGCCGAGTTGTATTCCCAGTACACCGGGTAATAAGTAACACTACTTGAAATCGTGTTTGGCTTCCTTCCTTCAGGGAATATATAGATACACGGGGAATCATTGAAGTTGAAGGACAGTGAGACATTCTGGTTGCGTTTGCTCTGGTCGACCGCGGATGTGAAATTTGGATACAACCGCGTAAATAGACTATTCAATGTCATGCCACGCTGAATTCAGAGTTTACACCTTTCAGCATTGACGTGGGGGTTTCTGTTCAACCATACAAGGATAAAGAGGTGGTCCACTGTTCCATGACCAGGACGGAATCCGCTCTGCTCCTTCTTGATCTGAGGTTCAACAATTGGCTAGCGCCACCTTTCCAGCACCCTTCCCAGAGAGGCTGAGCAGTGCGATACCTTCATGATTGGAGCACACCCTCCGGTCTCCCTTTTTACAAATGTGAATCACGGCCCCGTTCTGCCATCCCACAGGCACTGTCCCGGACCTCCATGCGAAACTGAAGAGGCGTGTCGGTCAAGACAGCCAAACAATGTGCAAAGCCTTAAGCATCTCAGAGCGAATCTCATCCACACCTGGCACCTTACCGCTGAAGAGCTTCTTAACTACCTCACACACCTCTGCCAGGGATATGGGTGACGCTTCCCCCAAGTCCTCAAACTCTGCCTCCTCCACGGAGGATGTGTTGGTCGGGCTCAGGAGCTCTTCAAAATGCTCTTTCCGCCGCTCGATAATATCCTCAGTCAGGGTCAGCAGTTCTGCTCCCCTGCTGAACACAGTCTGAGCCAAAACCTGCTCTCCCTTCTTGAGTCGTCTAACGGTTTGCCAGAACTTCCATGATGCCAAAAGAAAGTCCTTCTCCGCAGCCTCCCGGAAACCAACATATGGTAGGAATATCACATTGCGTGCTGAGTGGCTGCTAATTGGGAATTCTGAAGTAACAACTGCTGCTGCTTTACAACTTTTGTCTTTCTTGTTGAATAATCAGCAGCTGGTCTTCCGCGTGACAGGCGGAGATACTGTCCACTATACTAACGAGGACTGCTTCATCCCTGTTTTTGGCACGTCAACGGGCAGGGGGCGCTGTTCCAGTGTATACGGGAAATATACAGAGATATACAGGGAATGATTGAAGTTGAAGGACAGCGACACATTTTGGTTGTGTTGGCTCTGGTAAATCGCAGATGTGAAATGTGGATGAAACCACGTAAATAGACCACTCAATGTCATGTCACGCTGAATTCGGAGGTGATGCCTTTCAGCATTGACTTGGGGGTTTCTGTACCTCAGTGGCTCAAATCTTTTTCTCTTTTGTGAATGTTGTTTTCATGCTGATAATGGGAGGACTGAAACCAGGCTACAATAAACCCTTTTCAACAAATGACTAGATTCATGATGAAGGACTGTTTCTAATAAAATAGACATTTATGGTTAGCGTGCCTACTGCATTTACTGTCACTCAAATCCATGACACAGCAGCTGTGACTGAATCCGGTTTAGAATTTATCATCTGATATCTCCAAGTCAAAAGCTAACATGACGTCTGGCATTTGAAATGTTTGCGGTGAAGTATGCAGGTGCATTAACGCGCCCAGATGCGTAAAAGGGCCTTTTCATCGGTTTCCGTAGTGTAGCGGTTATCACGTTCGCCTCACACGCGAAAGGTCCCCAGTTCGAAACTGGGCGGAAACACATTCCTTTGTTCATCCTTACTCTTTCACAGTCCAAGTCTGCCGAGTTGTATTCCCAGTACACCGGGTAATAAGTAACACTACTTGAAATCGTGTTTGGCTTCCTTCCTTCAGGGAATATATAGATACACGGGGAGTCATTGAAGTTGAAGGACAGTGAGACATTCTGGTTGCGTTTGCTCTGGTCGACCGCGGATGTGAAATTTGGATACAACCGCGTAAATAGACTATTCAATGTCATGCCACGCTGAATTCAGAGTTTACACCTTTCAGCATTGACGTGGGGGTTTCTGTTCAACCATACAAGGATAAAGAGGTGGTCCACTGTTCCATGACCAGGACGGAATCCGCTCTGCTCCTTCTTGATCTGAGGTTCAACAATTGGCTAGCGCCACCTTTCCAGCACCCTTCCCAGAGAGGCTGAGCAGTGCGATACCTTCATGATTGGAGCACACCCTCCGGTCTCCCTTTTTACAAATGTGAATCACGGCCCCGTTCTGCCATCCCACAGGCACTGTCCCGGACCTCCATGCGAAACTGAAGAGGCGTGTCGGTCAAGACAGCCAAACAATGTGCAAAGCCTTAAGCATCTCAGAGCGAATCTCATCCACACCTGGCACCTTACCGCTGAAGAGCTTCTTAACTACCTCACACACCTCTGCCAGGGATATGGGTGACGCTTCCCCCAAGTCCTCAAACTCTGCCTCCTCCACGGAGGATGTGTTGGTCGGGCTCAGGAGCTCTTCAAAATGCTCTTTCCGCCGCTCGATAATATCCTCAGTCAGGGTCAGCAGTTCTGCTCCCCTGCTGAACACAGTCTGAGCCAAAACCTGCTCTCCCTTCTTGAGTCGTCTAACGGTTTGCCAGAACTTCCATGATGCCAAAAGAAAGTCCTTCTCCGCAGCCTCCCGGAAACCAACATATGGTAGGAATATCACATTGCGTGCTGAGTGGCTGCTAATTGGGAATTCTCCATTCTGCTGTGAAGTAACAACTGCTGCTGCTTTACAACTTTTGTCTTTCTTGTTGAATAATCAGCAGCTGGTCTTCCGCGTGACAGGCGGAGATACTGTCCACTATACTAACGAGGACTGCTTCATCCCTGTTTTTGGCACGTCAACGGGCAGGGGGCGCTGTTCCAGTGTATACGGGAAATATACAGAGATATACAGGGAATGATTGAAGTTGAAGGACAGCGACACATTTTGGTTGTGTTGGCTCTGGTAAATCGCAGATGTGAAATGTGGATGAAACCACGTAAATAGACCACTCAATGTCATGTCACGCTGAATTCGGAGGTGATGCCTTTCAGCATTGACTTGGGGGTTTCTGTACCTCAGTGGCTCAAATCTTTTTCTCTTTTGTGAATGTTGTTTTCATGCTGATAATGGGAGGACTGAAACCAGGCTACAATAAACCCTTTTCAACAAATGACTAGATTCATGATGAAGGACTGTTTCTAATAAAATAGACATTTATGGTTAGCGTGCCTACTGCATTTACTGTCACTCAAATCCATGACACAGCAGCTGTGACTGAATCCGGTTTAGAATTTATCATCTGATATCTCCAAGTCAAAAGCTAACATGACGTCTGGCATTTGAAATGTTTGCGGTGAAGTATGCAGGTGCATTAACGCGCCCAGATGCGTAAAAGGGCCTTTTCATCGGTTTCCGTAGTGTAGCGGTTATCACGTTCGCCTCACACGCGAAAGGTCCCCAGTTCGAAACTGGGCGGAAACACATTCCTTTGTTCATCCTTACTCTTTCACAGTCCAAGTCTGCCGAGTTGTATTCCCAGTACACCGGGTAATAAGTAACACTACTTGAAATCGTGTTTGGCTTCCTTCCTTCAGGGAATATATAGATACACGGGGAATCATTGAAGTTGAAGGACAGTGAGACATTCTGGTTGCGTTTGCTCTGGTCGACCGCGGATGTGAAATTTGGATACAACCGCGTAAATAGACTATTCAATGTCATGCCACGCTGAATTCAGAGTTTACACCTTTCAGCATTGACGTGGGGGTTTCTGTTCAACCATACAAGGATAAAGAGGTGGTCCACTGTTCCATGACCAGGACGGAATCCGCTCTGCTCCTTCTTGATCTGAGGCTAGCGCCACCTTTCCAGCACCCTTCCCAGAGAGGCTGAGCAGTGCGATACCTTCATGATTGGAGCACACCCTCCGGTCTCCCTTTTTACAAATGTGAATCACGGCCCCGTTCTGCCATCCCACAGGCACTGTCCCGGACCTCCATGCGAAACTGAAGAGGCGTGTCGGTCAAGACAGCCAAACAATGTGCAAAGCCTTAAGCATCTCAGAGCGAATCTCATCCACACCTGGCACCTTACCGCTGAAGAGCTTCTTAACTACCTCACACACCTCTGCCAGGGATATGGGTGACGCTTCCCCCAAGTCCTCAAACTCTGCCTCCTCCACGGAGGATGTGTTGGTCGGGCTCAGGAGCTCTTCAAAATGCTCTTTCCGCCGCTCGATAATATCCTCAGTCAGGGTCAGCAGTTCTGCTCCCCTGCTGAACACAGTCTGAGCCAAAACCTGCTCTCCCTTCTTGAGTCGTCTAACGGTTTGCCAGAACTTCCATGATGCCAAAAGAAAGTCCTTCTCCGCAGCCTCCCGGAAACCAACATATGGTAGGAATATCACATTGCGTGCTGAGTGGCTGCTAATTGGGAATTCTCCATTCTGCTGTGAAGTAACAACTGCTGCTGCTTTACAACTTTTGTCTTTCTTGTTGAATAATCAGCAGCTGGTCTTCCGCGTGACAGGCGGAGATACTGTCCACTATACTAACGAGGACTGCTTCATCCCTGTTTTTGGCACGTCAACGGGCAGGGGGCGCTGTTCCAGTGTATACGGGAAATATACAGAGATATACAGGGAATGATTGAAGTTGAAGGACAGCGACACATTTTGGTTGTGTTGGCTCTGGTAAATCGCAGATGTGAAATGTGGATGAAACCACGTAAATAGACCACTCAATGTCATGTCACGCTGAATTCGGAGGTGATGCCTTTCAGCATTGACTTGGGGGTTTCTGTACCTCAGTGGCTCAAATCTTTTTCTCTTTTGTGAATGTTGTTTTCATGCTGATAATGGGAGGACTGAAACCAGGCTACAATAAACCCTTTTCAACAAATGACTAGATTCATGATGAAGGACTGTTTCTAATAAAATAGACATTTATGGTTAGCGTGCCTACTGCATTTACTGTCACTCAAATCCATGACACAGCAGCTGTGACTGAATCCGGTTTAGAATTTATCATCTGATATCTCCAAGTCAAAAGCTAACATGACGTCTGGCATTTGAAATGTTTGCGGTGAAGTATGCAGGTGCATTAACGCGCCCAGATGCGTAAAAGGGCCTTTTCATCGGTTTCCGTAGTGTAGCGGTTATCACGTTCGCCTAACACGCGAAAGGTCCCCAGTTCGAAACTGGGCGGAAACACATTCCTTTGTTCATCCTTACTCTTTCACAGTCCAAGTCTGCCGAGTTGTATTCCCAGTACACCGGGTAATAAGTAACACTACTTGAAATCGTGTTTGGCTTCCTTCCTTCAGGGAATATATAGATACACGGGGAATCATTGAAGTTGAAGGACAGTGAGACATTCTGGTTGCGTTTGCTCTGGTCGACCGCGGATGTGAAATTTGGATACAACCGCGTAAATAGACTATTCAATGTCATGCCACGCTGAATTCAGAGTTTACACCTTTCAGCATTGACGTGGGGGTTTCTGTTCAACCATACAAGGATAAAGAGGTGGTCCACTGTTCCATGACCAGGACGGAATCCGCTCTGCTCCTTCTTGATCTGAGGCTAGCGCCACCTTTCCAGCACCCTTCCCAGAGAGGCTGAGCAGTGCGATACCTTCATGATTGGAGCACACCCTCCGGTCTCCCTTTTTACAAATGTGAATCACGGCCCCGTTCTGCCATCCCACAGGCACTGTCCCGGACCTCCATGCGAAACTGAAGAGGCGTGTCGGTCAAGACAGCCAAACAATGTGCAAAGCCTTAAGCATCTCAGAGCGAATCTCATCCACACCTGGCACCTTACCGCTGAAGAGCTTCTTAACTACCTCACACACCTCTGCCAGGGATATGGGTGACGCTTCCCCCAAGTCCTCAAACTCTGCCTCCTCCACGGAGGATGTGTTGGTCGGGCTCAGGAGCTCTTCAAAATGCTCTTTCCGCCGCTCGATAATATCCTCAGTCAGGGTCAGCAGTTCTGCTCCCCTGCTGAACACAGTCTGAGCCAAAACCTGCTCTCCCTTCTTGAGTCGTCTAACGGTTTGCCAGAACTTCCATGATGCCAAAAGAAAGTCCTTCTCCGCAGCCTCCCGGAAACCAACATATGGTAGGAATATCACATTGCGTGCTGAGTGGCTGCTAATTGGGAATTCTCCATTCTGCTGTGAAGTAACAACTGCTGCTGCTTTACAACTTTTGTCTTTCTTGTTGAATAATCAGCAGCTGGTCTTCCGCGTGACAGGCGGAGATACTGTCCACTATACTAACGAGGACTGCTTCATCCCTGTTTTTGGCACGTCAACGGGCAGGGGGCGCTGTTCCAGTGTATACGGGAAATATACAGAGATATACAGGGAATGATTGAAGTTGAAGGACAGCGACACATTTTGGTTGTGTTGGCTCTGGTAAATCGCAGATGTGAAATGTGGATGAAACCACGTAAATAGACCACTCAATGTCATGTCACGCTGAATTCGGAGGTGATGCCTTTCAGCATTGACTTGGGGGTTTCTGTACCTCAGTGGCTCAAATCTTTTTCTCTTTTGTGAATGTTGTTTTCATGCTGATAATGGGAGGACTGAAACCAGGCTACAATAAACCCTTTTCAACAAATGACTAGATTCATGATGAAGGACTGTTTCTAATAAAATAGACATTTATGGTTAGCGTGCCTACTGCATTTACTGTCACTCAAATCCATGACACAGCAGCTGTGACTGAATCCGGTTTAGAATTTATCATCTGATATCTCCAAGTCAAAAGCTAACATGACGTCTGGCATTTGAAATGTTTGCGGTGAAGTATGCAGGTGCATTAACGCGCCCAGATGCGTAAAAGGGCCTTTTCATCGGTTTCCGTAGTGTAGCGGTTATCACGTTCGCCTAACACGCGAAAGGTCCCCAGTTCGAAACTGGGCGGAAACACATTCCTTTGTTCATCCTTACTCTTTCACAGTCCAAGTCTGCCGAGTTGTATTCCCAGTACACCGGGTAATAAGTAACACTACTTGAAATCGTGTTTGGCTTCCTTCCTTCAGGGAATATATAGATACACGGGGAATCATTGAAGTTGAAGGACAGTGAGACATTCTGGTTGCGTTTGCTCTGGTCGACCGCGGATGTGAAATTTGGATACAACCGCGTAAATAGACTATTCAATGTCATGCCACGCTGAATTCAGAGTTTACACCTTTCAGCATTGACGTGGGGGTTTCTGTTCAACCATACAAGGATAAAGAGGTGGTCCACTGTTCCATGACCAGGACGGAATCCGCTCTGCTCCTTCTTGATCTGAGGTTCAACAATTGGCTAGCGCCACCTTTCCAGCACCCTTCCCAGAGAGGCTGAGCAGTGCGATACCTTCATGATTGGAGCACACCCTCCGGTCTCCCTTTTTACAAATGTGAATCACGGCCCCGTTCTGCCATCCCACAGGCACTGTCCCGGACCTCCATGCGAAACTGAAGAGGCGTGTCGGTCAAGACAGCCAAACAATGTGCAAAGCCTTAAGCATCTCAGAGCGAATCTCATCCACACCTGGCACCTTACCGCTGAAGAGCTTCTTAACTACCTCACACACCTCTGCCAGGGATATGGGTGACGCTTCCCCCAAGTCCTCAAACTCTGCCTCCTCCACGGAGGATGTGTTGGTCGGGCTCAGGAGCTCTTCAAAATGCTCTTTCCGCCGCTCGATAATATCCTCAGTCAGGGTCAGCAGTTCTGCTCCCCTGCTGAACACAGTCTGAGCCAAAACCTGCTCTCCCTTCTTGAGTCGTCTAACGGTTTGCCAGAACTTCCATGATGCCAAAAGAAAGTCCTTCTCCGCAGCCTCCCGGAAACCAACATATGGTAGGAATATCACATTGCGTGCTGAGTGGCTGCTAATTGGGAATTCTCCATTCTGCTGTGAAGTAACAACTGCTGCTGCTTTACAACTTTTGTCTTTCTTGTTGAATAATCAGCAGCTGGTCTTCCGCGTGACAGGCGGAGATACTGTCCACTATACTAACGAGGACTGCTTCATCCCTGTTTTTGGCACGTCAACGGGCAGGGGGCGCTGTTCCAGTGTATACGGGAAATATACAGAGATATACAGGGAATGATTGAAGTTGAAGGACAGCGACACATTTTGGTTGTGTTGGCTCTGGTAAATCGCAGATGTGAAATGTGGATGAAACCACGTAAATAGACCACTCAATGTCATGTCACGCTGAATTCGGAGGTGATGCCTTTCAGCATTGACTTGGGGGTTTCTGTACCTCAGTGGCTCAAATCTTTTTCTCTTTTGTGAATGTTGTTTTCATGCTGATAATGGGAGGACTGAAACCAGGCTACAATAAACCCTTTTCAACAAATGACTAGATTCATGATGAAGGACTGTTTCTAATAAAATAGACATTTATGGTTAGCGTGCCTACTGCATTTACTGTCACTCAAATCCATGACACAGCAGCTGTGACTGAATCCGGTTTAGAATTTATCATCTGATATCTCCAAGTCAAAAGCTAACATGACGTCTGGCATTTGAAATGTTTGCGGTGAAGTATGCAGGTGCATTAACGCGCCCAGATGCGTAAAAGGGCCTTTTCATCGGTTTCCGTAGTGTAGCGGTTATCACGTTCGCCTAACACGCGAAAGGTCCCCAGTTCGAAACTGGGCGGAAACACATTCCTTTGTTCATCCTTACTCTTTCACAGTCCAAGTCTGCCGAGTTGTATTCCCAGTACACCGGGTAATAAGTAACACTACTTGAAATCGTGTTTGGCTTCCTTCCTTCAGGGAATATATAGATACACGGGGAATCATTGAAGTTGAAGGACAGTGAGACATTCTGGTTGCGTTTGCTCTGGTCGACCGCGGATGTGAAATTTGGATACAACCGCGTAAATAGACTATTCAATGTCATGCCACGCTGAATTCAGAGTTTACACCTTTCAGCATTGACGTGGGGGTTTCTGTTCAACCATACAAGGATAAAGAGGTGGTCCACTGTTCCATGACCAGGACGGAATCCGCTCTGCTCCTTCTTGATCTGAGGTTCAACAATTGGCTAGCGCCACCTTTCCAGCACCCTTCCCAGAGAGGCTGAGCAGTGCGATACCTTCATGATTGGAGCACACCCTCCGGTCTCCCTTTTTACAAATGTGAATCACGGCCCCGTTCTGCCATCCCACAGGCACTGTCCCGGACCTCCATGCGAAACTGAAGAGGCGTGTCGGTCAAGACAGCCAAACAATGTGCAAAGCCTTAAGCATCTCAGAGCGAATCTCATCCACACCTGGCACCTTACCGCTGAAGAGCTTCTTAACTACCTCACACACCTCTGCCAGGGATATGGGTGACGCTTCCCCCAAGTCCTCAAACTCTGCCTCCTCCACGGAGGATGTGTTGGTCGGGCTCAGGAGCTCTTCAAAATGCTCTTTCCGCCGCTCGATAATATCCTCAGTCAGGGTCAGCAGTTCTGCTCCCCTGCTGAACACAGTCTGAGCCAAAACCTGCTCTCCCTTCTTGAGTCGTCTAACGGTTTGCCAGAACTTCCATGATGCCAAAAGAAAGTCCTTCTCCGCAGCCTCCCGGAAACCAACATATGGTAGGAATATCACATTGCGTGCTGAGTGGCTGCTAATTGGGAATTCTCCATTCTGCTGTGAAGTAACAACTGCTGCTGCTTTACAACTTTTGTCTTTCTTGTTGAATAATCAGCAGCTGGTCTTCCGCGTGACAGGCGGAGATACTGTCCACTATACTAACGAGGACTGCTTCATCCCTGTTTTTGGCACGTCAACGGGCAGGGGGCGCTGTTCCAGTGTATACGGGAAATATACAGAGATATACAGGGAATGATTGAAGTTGAAGGACAGCGACACATTTTGGTTGTGTTGGCTCTGGTAAATCGCAGATGTGAAATGTGGATGAAACCACGTAAATAGACCACTCAATGTCATGTCACGCTGAATTCGGAGGTGATGCCTTTCAGCATTGACTTGGGGGTTTCTGTACCTCAGTGGCTCAAATCTTTTTCTCTTTTGTGAATGTTGTTTTCATGCTGATAATGGGAGGACTGAAACCAGGCTACAATAAACCCTTTTCAACAAATGACTAGATTCATGATGAAGGACTGTTTCTAATAAAATAGACATTTATGGTTAGCGTGCCTACTGCATTTACTGTCACTCAAATCCATGACACAGCAGCTGTGACTGAATCCGGTTTAGAATTTATCATCTGATATCTCCAAGTCAAAAGCTAACATGACGTCTGGCATTTGAAATGTTTGCGGTGAAGTATGCAGGTGCATTAACGCGCCCAGATGCGTAAAAGGGCCTTTTCATCGGTTTCCGTAGTGTAGCGGTTATCACGTTCGCCTCACACGCGAAAGGTCCCCAGTTCGAAACTGGGCGGAAACACATTCCTTTGTTCATCCTTACTCTTTCACAGTCCAAGTCTGCCGAGTTGTATTCCCAGTACACCGGGTAATAAGTAACACTACTTGAAATCGTGTTTGGCTTCCTTCCTTCAGGGAATATATAGATACACGGGGAATCATTGAAGTTGAAGGACAGTGAGACATTCTGGTTGCGTTTGCTCTGGTCGACCGCGGATGTGAAATTTGGATACAACCGCGTAAATAGACTATTCAATGTCATGCCACGCTGAATTCAGAGTTTACACCTTTCAGCATTGACGTGGGGGTTTCTGTTCAACCATACAAGGATAAAGAGGTGGTCCACTGTTCCATGACCAGGACGGAATCCGCTCTGCTCCTTCTTGATCTGAGGTTCAACAATTGGCTAGCGCCACCTTTCCAGCACCCTTCCCAGAGAGGCTGAGCAGTGCGATACCTTCATGATTGGAGCACACCCTCCGGTCTCCCTTTTTACAAATGTGAATCACGGCCCCGTTCTGCCATCCCACAGGCACTGTCCCGGACCTCCATGCGAAACTGAAGAGGCGTGTCGGTCAAGACAGCCAAACAATGTGCAAAGCCTTAAGCATCTCAGAGCGAATCTCATCCACACCTGGCACCTTACCGCTGAAGAGCTTCTTAACTACCTCACACACCTCTGCCAGGGATATGGGTGACGCTTCCCCCAAGTCCTCAAACTCTGCCTCCTCCACGGAGGATGTGTTGGTCGGGCTCAGGAGCTCTTCAAAATGCTCTTTCCGCCGCTCGATAATATCCTCAGTCAGGGTCAGCAGTTCTGCTCCCCTGCTGAACACAGTCTGAGCCAAAACCTGCTCTCCCTTCTTGAGTCGTCTAACGGTTTGCCAGAACTTCCATGATGCCAAAAGAAAGTCCTTCTCCGCAGCCTCCCGGAAACCAACATATGGTAGGAATATCACATTGCGTGCTGAGTGGCTGCTAATTGGGAATTCTCCATTCTGCTGTGAAGTAACAACTGCTGCTGCTTTACAACTTTTGTCTTTCTTGTTGAATAATCAGCAGCTGGTCTTCCGCGTGACAGGCGGAGATACTGTCCACTATACTAACGAGGACTGCTTCATCCCTGTTTTTGGCACGTCAACGGGCAGGGGGCGCTGTTCCAGTGTATACGGGAAATATACAGAGATATACAGGGAATGATTGAAGTTGAAGGACAGCGACACATTTTGGTTGTGTTGGCTCTGGTAAATCGCAGATGTGAAATGTGGATGAAACCACGTAAATAGACCACTCAATGTCATGTCACGCTGAATTCGGAGGTGATGCCTTTCAGCATTGACTTGGGGGTTTCTGTACCTCAGTGGCTCAAATCTTTTTCTCTTTTGTGAATGTTGTTTTCATGCTGATAATGGGAGGACTGAAACCAGGCTACAATAAACCCTTTTCAACAAATGACTAGATTCATGATGAAGGACTGTTTCTAATAAAATAGACATTTATGGTTAGCGTGCCTACTGCATTTACTGTCACTCAAATCCATGACACAGCAGCTGTGACTGAATCCGGTTTAGAATTTATCATCTGATATCTCCAAGTCAAAAGCTAACATGACGTCTGGCATTTGAAATGTTTGCGGTGAAGTATGCAGGTGCATTAACGCGCCCAGATGCGTAAAAGGGCCTTTTCATCGGTTTCCGTAGTGTAGCGGTTATCACGTTCGCCTCACACGCGAAAGGTCCCCAGTTCGAAACTGGGCGGAAACACATTCCTTTGTTCATCCTTACTCTTTCACAGTCCAAGTCTGCCGAGTTGTATTCCCAGTACACCGGGTAATAAGTAACACTACTTGAAATCGTGTTTGGCTTCCTTCCTTCAGGGAATATATAGATACACGGGGAATCATTGAAGTTGAAGGACAGTGAGACATTCTGGTTGCGTTTGCTCTGGTCGACCGCGGATGTGAAATTTGGATACAACCGCGTAAATAGACTATTCAATGTCATGCCACGCTGAATTCAGAGTTTACACCTTTCAGCATTGACGTGGGGGTTTCTGTTCAACCATACAAGGATAAAGAGGTGGTCCACTGTTCCATGACCAGGACGGAATCCGCTCTGCTCCTTCTTGATCTGAGGTTCAACAATTGGCTAGCGCCACCTTTCCAGCACCCTTCCCAGAGAGGCTGAGCAGTGCGATACCTTCATGATTGGAGCACACCCTCCGGTCTCCCTTTTTACAAATGTGAATCACGGCCCCGTTCTGCCATCCCACAGGCACTGTCCCGGACCTCCATGCGAAACTGAAGAGGCGTGTCGGTCAAGACAGCCAAACAATGTGCAAAGCCTTAAGCATCTTAGAGCGAATCTCATCCACACCTGGCACCTTACCGCTGAAGAGCTTCTTAACTACCTCACACACCTCTGCCAGGGATATGGGTGACGCTTCCCCCAAGTCCTCAAACTCTGCCTCCTCCACGGAGGATGTGTTGGTCGGGCTCAGGAGCTCTTCAAAATGCTCTTTCCGCCGCTCGATAATATCCTCAGTCAGGGTCAGCAGTTCTGCTCCCCTGCTGAACACAGTCTGAGCCAAAACCTGCTCTCCCTTCTTGAGTCGTCTAACGGTTTGCCAGAACTTCCATGATGCCAAAAGAAAGTCCTTCTCCGCAGCCTCCCGGAAACCAACATATGGTAGGAATATCACATTGCGTGCTGAGTGGCTGCTAATTGGGAATTCTCCATTCTGCTGTGAAGTAACAACTGCTGCTGCTTTACAACTTTTGTCTTTCTTGTTGAATAATCAGCAGCTGGTCTTCCGCGTGACAGGCGGAGATACTGTCCACTATACTAACGAGGACTGCTTCATCCCTGTTTTTGGCACGTCAACGGGCAGGGGGCGCTGTTCCAGTGTATACGGGAAATATACAGAGATATACAGGGAATGATTGAAGTTGAAGGACAGCGACACATTTTGGTTGTGTTGGCTCTGGTAAATCGCAGATGTGAAATGTGGATGAAACCACGTAAATAGACCACTCAATGTCATGTCACGCTGAATTCGGAGGTGATGCCTTTCAGCATTGACTTGGGGGTTTCTGTACCTCAGTGGCTCAAATCTTTTTCTCTTTTGTGAATGTTGTTTTCATGCTGATAATGGGAGGACTGAAACCAGGCTACAATAAACCCTTTTCAACAAATGACTAGATTCATGATGAAGGACTGTTTCTAATAAAATAGACATTTATGGTTAGCGTGCCTACTGCATTTACTGTCACTCAAATCCATGACACAGCAGCTGTGACTGAATCCGGTTTAGAATTTATCATCTGATATCTCCAAGTCAAAAGCTAACATGACGTCTGGCATTTGAAATGTTTGCGGTGAAGTATGCAGGTGCATTAACGCGCCCAGATGCGTAAAAGGGCCTTTTCATCGGTTTCCGTAGTGTAGCGGTTATCACGTTCGCCTAACACGCGAAAGGTCCCCAGTTCGAAACTGGGCGGAAACACATTCCTTTGTTCATCCTTACTCTTTCACAGTCCAAGTCTGCCGAGTTGTATTCCCAGTACACCGGGTAATAAGTAACACTACTTGAAATCGTGTTTGGCTTCCTTCCTTCAGGGAATATATAGATACACGGGGAATCATTGAAGTTGAAGGACAGTGAGACATTCTGGTTGCGTTTGCTCTGGTCGACCGCGGATGTGAAATTTGGATACAACCGCGTAAATAGACTATTCAATGTCATGCCACGCTGAATTCAGAGTTTACACCTTTCAGCATTGACGTGGGGGTTTCTGTTCAACCATACAAGGATAAAGAGGTGGTCCACTGTTCCATGACCAGGACGGAATCCGCTCTGCTCCTTCTTGATCTGAGGTTCAACAATTGGCTAGCGCCACCTTTCCAGCACCCTTCCCAGAGAGGCTGAGCAGTGCGATACCTTCATGATTGGAGCACACCCTCCGGTCTCCCTTTTTACAAATGTGAATCACGGCCCCGTTCTGCCATCCCACAGGCACTGTCCCGGACCTCCATGCGAAACTGAAGAGGCGTGTCGGTCAAGACAGCCAAACAATGTGCAAAGCCTTAAGCATCTCAGAGCGAATCTCATCCACACCTGGCACCTTACCGCTGAAGAGCTTCTTAACTACCTCACACACCTCTGCCAGGGATATGGGTGACGCTTCCCCCAAGTCCTCAAACTCTGCCTCCTCCACGGAGGATGTGTTGGTCGGGCTCAGGAGCTCTTCAAAATGCTCTTTCCGCCGCTCGATAATATCCTCAGTCAGGGTCAGCAGTTCTGCTCCCCTGCTGAACACAGTCTGAGCCAAAACCTGCTCTCCCTTCTTGAGTCGTCTAACGGTTTGCCAGAACTTCCATGATGCCAAAAGAAAGTCCTTCTCCGCAGCCTCCCGGAAACCAACATATGGTAGGAATATCACATTGCGTGCTGAGTGGCTGCTAATTGGGAATTCTCCATTCTGCTGTGAAGTAACAACTGCTGCTGCTTTACAACTTTTGTCTTTCTTGTTGAATAATCAGCAGCTGGTCTTCCGCGTGACAGGCGGAGATACTGTCCACTATACTAACGAGGACTGCTTCATCCCTGTTTTTGGCACGTCAACGGGCAGGGGGCGCTGTTCCAGTGTATACGGGAAATATACAGAGATATACAGGGAATGATTGAAGTTGAAGGACAGCGACACATTTTGGTTGTGTTGGCTCTGGTAAATCGCAGATGTGAAATGTGGATGAAACCACGTAAATAGACCACTCAATGTCATGTCACGCTGAATTCGGAGGTGATGCCTTTCAGCATTGACTTGGGGGTTTCTGTACCTCAGTGGCTCAAATCTTTTTCTCTTTTGTGAATGTTGTTTTCATGCTGATAATGGGAGGACTGAAACCAGGCTACAATAAACCCTTTTCAACAAATGACTAGATTCATGATGAAGGACTGTTTCTAATAAAATAGACATTTATGGTTAGCGTGCCTACTGCATTTACTGTCACTCAAATCCATGACACAGCAGCTGTGACTGAATCCGGTTTAGAATTTATCATCTGATATCTCCAAGTCAAAAGCTAACATGACGTCTGGCATTTGAAATGTTTGCGGTGAAGTATGCAGGTGCATTAACGCGCCCAGATGCGTAAAAGGGCCTTTTCATCGGTTTCCGTAGTGTAGCGGTTATCACGTTCGCCTAACACGCGAAAGGTCCCCAGTTCGAAACTGGGCGGAAACACATTCCTTTGTTCATCCTTACTCTTTCACAGTCCAAGTCTGCCGAGTTGTATTCCCAGTACACCGGGTAATAAGTAACACTACTTGAAATCGTGTTTGGCTTCCTTCCTTCAGGGAATATATAGATACACGGGGAATCATTGAAGTTGAAGGACAGTGAGACATTCTGGTTGCGTTTGCTCTGGTCGACCGCGGATGTGAAATTTGGATACAACCGCGTAAATAGACTATTCAATGTCATGCCACGCTGAATTCAGAGTTTACACCTTTCAGCATTGACGTGGGGGTTTCTGTTCAACCATACAAGGATAAAGAGGTGGTCCACTGTTCCATGACCAGGACGGAATCCGCTCTGCTCCTTCTTGATCTGAGGTTCAACAATTGGCTAGCGCCACCTTTCCAGCACCCTTCCCAGAGAGGCTGAGCAGTGCGATACCTTCATGATTGGAGCACACCCTCCGGTCTCCCTTTTTACAAATGTGAATCACGGCCCCGTTCTGCCATCCCACAGGCACTGTCCCGGACCTCCATGCGAAACTGAAGAGGCGTGTCGGTCAAGACAGCCAAACAATGTGCAAAGCCTTAAGCATCTCAGAGCGAATCTCATCCACACCTGGCACCTTACCGCTGAAGAGCTTCTTAACTACCTCACACACCTCTGCCAGGGATATGGGTGACGCTTCCCCCAAGTCCTCAAACTCTGCCTCCTCCACGGAGGATGTGTTGGTCGGGCTCAGGAGCTCTTCAAAATGCTCTTTCCGCCGCTCGATAATATCCTCAGTCAGGGTCAGCAGTTCTGCTCCCCTGCTGAACACAGTCTGAGCCAAAACCTGCTCTCCCTTCTTGAGTCGTCTAACGGTTTGCCAGAACTTCCATGATGCCAAAAGAAAGTCCTTCTCCGCAGCCTCCCGGAAACCAACATATGGTAGGAATATCACATTGCGTGCTGAGTGGCTGCTAATTGGGAATTCTCCATTCTGCTGTGAAGTAACAACTGCTGCTGCTTTACAACTTTTGTCTTTCTTGTTGAATAATCAGCAGCTGGTCTTCCGCGTGACAGGCGGAGATACTGTCCACTATACTAACGAGGACTGCTTCATCCCTGTTTTTGGCACGTCAACGGGCAGGGGGCGCTGTTCCAGTGTATACGGGAAATATACAGAGATATACAGGGAATGATTGAAGTTGAAGGACAGCGACACATTTTGGTTGTGTTGGCTCTGGTAAATCGCAGATGTGAAATGTGGATGAAACCACGTAAATAGACCACTCAATGTCATGTCACGCTGAATTCGGAGGTGATGCCTTTCAGCATTGACTTGGGGGTTTCTGTACCTCAGTGGCTCAAATCTTTTTCTCTTTTGTGAATGTTGTTTTCATGCTGATAATGGGAGGACTGAAACCAGGCTACAATAAACCCTTTTCAACAAATGACTAGATTCATGATGAAGGACTGTTTCTAATAAAATAGACATTTATGGTTAGCGTGCCTACTGCATTTACTGTCACTCAAATCCATGACACAGCAGCTGTGACTGAATCCGGTTTAGAATTTATCATCTGATATCTCCAAGTCAAAAGCTAACATGACGTCTGGCATTTGAAATGTTTGCGGTGAAGTATGCAGGTGCATTAACGCGCCCAGATGCGTAAAAGGGCCTTTTCATCGGTTTCCGTAGTGTAGCGGTTATCACGTTCGCCTCACACGCGAAAGGTCCCCAGTTCGAAACTGGGCGGAAACACATTCCTTTGTTCATCCTTACTCTTTCACAGTCCAAGTCTGCCGAGTTGTATTCCCAGTACACCGGGTAATAAGTAACACTACTTGAAATCGTGTTTGGCTTCCTTCCTTCAGGGAATATATAGATACACGGGGAATCATTGAAGTTGAAGGACAGTGAGACATTCTGGTTGCGTTTGCTCTGGTCGACCGCGGATGTGAAATTTGGATACAACCGCGTAAATAGACTATTCAATGTCATGCCACGCTGAATTCAGAGTTTACACCTTTCAGCATTGACGTGGGGGTTTCTGTTCAACCATACAAGGATAAAGAGGTGGTCCACTGTTCCATGACCAGGACGGAATCCGCTCTGCTCCTTCTTGATCTGAGGTTCAACAATTGGCTAGCGCCACCTTTCCAGCACCCTTCCCAGAGAGGCTGAGCAGTGCGATACCTTCATGATTGGAGCACACCCTCCGGTCTCCCTTTTTACAAATGTGAATCACGGCCCCGTTCTGCCATCCCACAGGCACTGTCCCGGACCTCCATGCGAAACTGAAGAGGCGTGTCGGTCAAGACAGCCAAACAATGTGCAAAGCCTTAAGCATCTCAGAGCGAATCTCATCCACACCTGGCACCTTACCGCTGAAGAGCTTCTTAACTACCTCACACACCTCTGCCAGGGATATGGGTGACGCTTCCCCCAAGTCCTCAAACTCTGCCTCCTCCACGGAGGATGTGTTGGTCGGGCTCAGGAGCTCTTCAAAATGCTCTTTCCGCCGCTCGATAATATCCTCAGTCAGGGTCAGCAGTTCTGCTCCCCTGCTGAACACAGTCTGAGCCAAAACCTGCTCTCCCTTCTTGAGTCGTCTAACGGTTTGCCAGAACTTCCATGATGCCAAAAGAAAGTCCTTCTCCGCAGCCTCCCGGAAACCAACATATGGTAGGAATATCACATTGCGTGCTGAGTGGCTGCTAATTGGGAATTCTCCATTCTGCTGTGAAGTAACAACTGCTGCTGCTTTACAACTTTTGTCTTTCTTGTTGAATAATCAGCAGCTGGTCTTCCGCGTGACAGGCGGAGATACTGTCCACTATACTAACGAGGACTGCTTCATCCCTGTTTTTGGCACGTCAACGGGCAGGGGGCGCTGTTCCAGTGTATACGGGAAATATACAGAGATATACAGGGAATGATTGAAGTTGAAGGACAGCGACACATTTTGGTTGTGTTGGCTCTGGTAAATCGCAGATGTGAAATGTGGATGAAACCACGTAAATAGACCACTCAATGTCATGTCACGCTGAATTCGGAGGTGATGCCTTTCAGCATTGACTTGGGGGTTTCTGTACCTCAGTGGCTCAAATCTTTTTCTCTTTTGTGAATGTTGTTTTCATGCTGATAATGGGAGGACTGAAACCAGGCTACAATAAACCCTTTTCAACAAATGACTAGATTCATGATGAAGGACTGTTTCTAATAAAATAGACATTTATGGTTAGCGTGCCTACTGCATTTACTGTCACTCAAATCCATGACACAGCAGCTGTGACTGAATCCGGTTTAGAATTTATCATCTGATATCTCCAAGTCAAAAGCTAACATGACGTCTGGCATTTGAAATGTTTGCGGTGAAGTATGCAGGTGCATTAACGCGCCCAGATGCGTAAAAGGGCCTTTTCATCGGTTTCCGTAGTGTAGCGGTTATCACGTTCGCCTCACACGCGAAAGGTCCCCAGTTCGAAACTGGGCGGAAACACATTCCTTTGTTCATCCTTACTCTTTCACAGTCCAAGTCTGCCGAGTTGTATTCCCAGTACACCGGGTAATAAGTAACACTACTTGAAATCGTGTTTGGCTTCCTTCCTTCAGGGAATATATAGATACACGGGGAATCATTGAAGTTGAAGGACAGTGAGACATTCTGGTTGCGTTTGCTCTGGTCGACCGCGGATGTGAAATTTGGATACAACCGCGTAAATAGACTATTCAATGTCATGCCACGCTGAATTCAGAGTTTACACCTTTCAGCATTGACGTGGGGGTTTCTGTTCAACCATACAAGGATAAAGAGGTGGTCCACTGTTCCATGACCAGGACGGAATCCGCTCTGCTCCTTCTTGATCTGAGGTTCAACAATTGGCTAGCGCCACCTTTCCAGCACCCTTCCCAGAGAGGCTGAGCAGTGCGATACCTTCATGATTGGAGCACACCCTCCGGTCTCCCTTTTTACAAATGTGAATCACGGCCCCGTTCTGCCATCCCACAGGCACTGTCCCGGACCTCCATGCGAAACTGAAGAGGCGTGTCGGTCAAGACAGCCAAACAATGTGCAAAGCCTTAAGCATCTCAGAGCGAATCTCATCCACACCTGGCACCTTACCGCTGAAGAGCTTCTTAACTACCTCACACACCTCTGCCAGGGATATGGGTGACGCTTCCCCCAAGTCCTCAAACTCTGCCTCCTCCACGGAGGATGTGTTGGTCGGGCTCAGGAGCTCTTCAAAATGCTCTTTCCGCCGCTCGATAATATCCTCAGTCAGGGTCAGCAGTTCTGCTCCCCTGCTGAACACAGTCTGAGCCAAAACCTGCTCTCCCTTCTTGAGTCGTCTAACGGTTTGCCAGAACTTCCATGATGCCAAAAGAAAGTCCTTCTCCGCAGCCTCCCGGAAACCAACATATGGTAGGAATATCACATTGCGTGCTGAGTGGCTGCTAATTGGGAATTCTCCATTCTGCTGTGAAGTAACAACTGCTGCTGCTTTACAACTTTTGTCTTTCTTGTTGAATAATCAGCAGCTGGTCTTCCGCGTGACAGGCGGAGATACTGTCCACTATACTAACGAGGACTGCTTCATCCCTGTTTTTGGCACGTCAACGGGCAGGGGGCGCTGTTCCAGTGTATACGGGAAATATACAGAGATATACAGGGAATGATTGAAGTTGAAGGACAGCGACACATTTTGGTTGTGTTGGCTCTGGTAAATCGCAGATGTGAAATGTGGATGAAACCACGTAAATAGACCACTCAATGTCATGTCACGCTGAATTCGGAGGTGATGCCTTTCAGCATTGACTTGGGGGTTTCTGTACCTCAGTGGCTCAAATCTTTTTCTCTTTTGTGAATGTTGTTTTCATGCTGATAATGGGAGGACTGAAACCAGGCTACAATAAACCCTTTTCAACAAATGACTAGATTCATGATGAAGGACTGTTTCTAATAAAATAGACATTTATGGTTAGCGTGCCTACTGCATTTACTGTCACTCAAATCCATGACACAGCAGCTGTGACTGAATCCGGTTTAGAATTTATCATCTGATATCTCCAAGTCAAAAGCTAACATGACGTCTGGCATTTGAAATGTTTGCGGTGAAGTATGCAGGTGCATTAACGCGCCCAGATGCGTAAAAGGGCCTTTTCATCGGTTTCCGTAGTGTAGCGGTTATCACGTTCGCCTCACACGCGAAAGGTCCCCAGTTCGAAACTGGGCGGAAACACATTCCTTTGTTCATCCTTACTCTTTCACAGTCCAAGTCTGCCGAGTTGTATTCCCAGTACACCGGGTAATAAGTAACACTACTTGAAATCGTGTTTGGCTTCCTTCCTTCAGGGAATATATAGATACACGGGGAATCATTGAAGTTGAAGGACAGTGAGACATTCTGGTTGCGTTTGCTCTGGTCGACCGCGGATGTGAAATTTGGATACAACCGCGTAAATAGACTATTCAATGTCATGCCACGCTGAATTCAGAGTTTACACCTTTCAGCATTGACGTGGGGGTTTCTGTTCAACCATACAAGGATAAAGAGGTGGTCCACTGTTCCATGACCAGGACGGAATCCGCTCTGCTCCTTCTTGATCTGAGGCTAGCGCCACCTTTCCAGCACCCTTCCCAGAGAGGCTGAGCAGTGCGATACCTTCATGATTGGAGCACACCCTCCGGTCTCCCTTTTTACAAATGTGAATCACGGCCCCGTTCTGCCATCCCACAGGCACTGTCCCGGACCTCCATGCGAAACTGAAGAGGCGTGTCGGTCAAGACAGCCAAACAATGTGCAAAGCCTTAAGCATCTCAGAGCGAATCTCATCCACACCTGGCACCTTACCGCTGAAGAGCTTCTTAACTACCTCACACACCTCTGCCAGGGATATGGGTGACGCTTCCCCCAAGTCCTCAAACTCTGCCTCCTCCACGGAGGATGTGTTGGTCGGGCTCAGGAGCTCTTCAAAATGCTCTTTCCGCCGCTCGATAATATCCTCAGTCAGGGTCAGCAGTTCTGCTCCCCTGCTGAACACAGTCTGAGCCAAAACCTGCTCTCCCTTCTTGAGTCGTCTAACGGTTTGCCAGAACTTCCATGATGCCAAAAGAAAGTCCTTCTCCGCAGCCTCCCGGAAACCAACATATGGTAGGAATATCACATTGCGTGCTGAGTGGCTGCTAATTGGGAATTCTCCATTCTGCTGTGAAGTAACAACTGCTGCTGCTTTACAACTTTTGTCTTTCTTGTTGAATAATCAGCAGCTGGTCTTCCGCGTGACAGGCGGAGATACTGTCCACTATACTAACGAGGACTGCTTCATCCCTGTTTTTGGCACGTCAACGGGCAGGGGGCGCTGTTCCAGTGTATACGGGAAATATACAGAGATATACAGGGAATGATTGAAGTTGAAGGACAGCGACACATTTTGGTTGTGTTGGCTCTGGTAAATCGCAGATGTGAAATGTGGATGAAACCACGTAAATAGACCACTCAATGTCATGTCACGCTGAATTCGGAGGTGATGCCTTTCAGCATTGACTTGGGGGTTTCTGTACCTCAGTGGCTCAAATCTTTTTCTCTTTTGTGAATGTTGTTTTCATGCTGATAATGGGAGGACTGAAACCAGGCTACAATAAACCCTTTTCAACAAATGACTAGATTCATGATGAAGGACTGTTTCTAATAAAATAGACATTTATGGTTAGCGTGCCTACTGCATTTACTGTCACTCAAATCCATGACACAGCAGCTGTGACTGAATCCGGTTTAGAATTTATCATCTGATATCTCCAAGTCAAAAGCTAACATGACGTCTGGCATTTGAAATGTTTGCGGTGAAGTATGCAGGTGCATTAACGCGCCCAGATGCGTAAAAGGGCCTTATCATCGGTTTCCGTAGTGTAGCGGTTATCACGTTCGCCTCACACGCGAAAGGTCCCCAGTTCGAAACTGGGCGGAAACACATTCCTTTGTTCATCCTTACTCTTTCACAGTCCAAGTCTGCCGAGTTGTATTCCCAGTACACCGGGTAATAAGTAACACTACTTGAAATCGTGTTTGGCTTCCTTCCTTCAGGGAATATATAGATACACGGGGAATCATTGAAGTTGAAGGACAGTGAGACATTCTGGTTGCGTTTGCTCTGGTCGACCGCGGATGTGAAATTTGGATACAACCGCGTAAATAGACTATTCAATGTCATGCCACGCTGAATTCAGAGTTTACACCTTTCAGCATTGACGTGGGGGTTTCTGTTCAACCATACAAGGATAAAGAGGTGGTCCACTGTTCCATGACCAGGACGGAATCCGCTCTGCTCCTTCTTGATCTGAGGTTCAACAATTGGCTAGCGCCACCTTTCCAGCACCCTTCCCAGAGAGGCTGAGCAGTGCGATACCTTCATGATTGGAGCACACCCTCCGGTCTCCCTTTTTACAAATGTGAATCACGGCCCCGTTCTGCCATCCCACAGGCACTGTCCCGGACCTCCATGCGAAACTGAAGAGGCGTGTCGGTCAAGACAGCCAAACAATGTGCAAAGCCTTAAGCATCTCAGAGCGAATCTCATCCACACCTGGCACCTTACCGCTGAAGAGCTTCTTAACTACCTCACACACCTCTGCCAGGGATATGGGTGACGCTTCCCCCAAGTCCTCAAACTCTGCCTCCTCCACGGAGGATGTGTTGGTCGGGCTCAGGAGCTCTTCAAAATGCTCTTTCCGCCGCTCGATAATATCCTCAGTCAGGGTCAGCAGTTCTGCTCCCCTGCTGAACACAGTCTGAGCCAAAACCTGCTCTCCCTTCTTGAGTCGTCTAACGGTTTGCCAGAACTTCCATGATGCCAAAAGAAAGTCCTTCTCCGCAGCCTCCCGGAAACCAACATATGGTAGGAATATCACATTGCGTGCTGAGTGGCTGCTAATTGGGAATTCTCCATTCTGCTGTGAAGTAACAACTGCTGCTGCTTTACAACTTTTGTCTTTCTTGTTGAATAATCAGCAGCTGGTCTTCCGCGTGACAGGCGGAGATACTGTCCACTATACTAACGAGGACTGCTTCATCCCTGTTTTTGGCACGTCAACGGGCAGGGGGCGCTGTTCCAGTGTATACGGGAAATATACAGAGATATACAGGGAATGATTGAAGTTGAAGGACAGCGACACATTTTGGTTGTGTTGGCTCTGGTAAATCGCAGATGTGAAATGTGGATGAAACCACGTAAATAGACCACTCAATGTCATGTCACGCTGAATTCGGAGGTGATGCCTTTCAGCATTGACTTGGGGGTTTCTGTACCTCAGTGGCTCAAATCTTTTTCTCTTTTGTGAATGTTGTTTTCATGCTGATAATGGGAGGACTGAAACCAGGCTACAATAAACCCTTTTCAACAAATGACTAGATTCATGATGAAGGACTGTTTCTAATAAAATAGACATTTATGGTTAGCGTGCCTACTGCATTTACTGTCACTCAAATCCATGACACAGCAGCTGTGACTGAATCCGGTTTAGAATTTATCATCTGATATCTCCAAGTCAAAAGCTAACATGACGTCTGGCATTTGAAATGTTTGCGGTGAAGTATGCAGGTGCATTAACGCGCCCAGATGCGTAAAAGGGCCTTATCATCGGTTTCCGTAGTGTAGCGGTTATCACGTTCGCCTCACACGCGAAAGGTCCCCAGTTCGAAACTGGGCGGAAACACATTCCTTTGTTCATCCTTACTCTTTCACAGTCCAAGTCTGCCGAGTTGTATTCCCAGTACACCGGGTAATAAGTAACACTACTTGAAATCGTGTTTGGCTTCCTTCCTTCAGGGAATATATAGATACACGGGGAATCATTGAAGTTGAAGGACAGTGAGACATTCTGGTTGCGTTTGCTCTGGTCGACCGCGGATGTGAAATTTGGATACAACCGCGTAAATAGACTATTCAATGTCATGCCACGCTGAATTCAGAGTTTACACCTTTCAGCATTGACGTGGGGGTTTCTGTTCAACCATACAAGGATAAAGAGGTGGTCCACTGTTCCATGACCAGGACGGAATCCGCTCTGCTCCTTCTTGATCTGAGGCTAGCGCCACCTTTCCAGCACCCTTCCCAGAGAGGCTGAGCAGTGCGATACCTTCATGATTGGAGCACACCCTCCGGTCTCCCTTTTTACAAATGTGAATCACGGCCCCGTTCTGCCATCCCACAGGCACTGTCCCGGACCTCCATGCGAAACTGAAGAGGCGTGTCGGTCAAGACAGCCAAACAATGTGCAAAGCCTTAAGCATCTCAGAGCGAATCTCATCCACACCTGGCACCTTACCGCTGAAGAGCTTCTTAACTACCTCACACACCTCTGCCAGGGATATGGGTGACGCTTCCCCCAAGTCCTCAAACTCTGCCTCCTCCACGGAGGATGTGTTGGTCGGGCTCAGGAGCTCTTCAAAATGCTCTTTCCGCCGCTCGATAATATCCTCAGTCAGGGTCAGCAGTTCTGCTCCCCTGCTGAACACAGTCTGAGCCAAAACCTGCTCTCCCTTCTTGAGTCGTCTAACGGTTTGCCAGAACTTCCATGATGCCAAAAGAAAGTCCTTCTCCGCAGCCTCCCGGAAACCAACATATGGTAGGAATATCACATTGCGTGCTGAGTGGCTGCTAATTGGGAATTCTCCATTCTGCTGTGAAGTAACAACTGCTGCTGCTTTACAACTTTTGTCTTTCTTGTTGAATAATCAGCAGCTGGTCTTCCGCGTGACAGGCGGAGATACTGTCCACTATACTAACGAGGACTGCTTCATCCCTGTTTTTGGCACGTCAACGGGCAGGGGGCGCTGTTCCAGTGTATACGGGAAATATACAGAGATATACAGGGAATGATTGAAGTTGAAGGACAGCGACACATTTTGGTTGTGTTGGCTCTGGTAAATCGCAGATGTGAAATGTGGATGAAACCACGTAAATAGACCACTCAATGTCATGTCACGCTGAATTCGGAGGTGATGCCTTTCAGCATTGACTTGGGGGTTTCTGTACCTCAGTGGCTCAAATCTTTTTCTCTTTTGTGAATGTTGTTTTCATGCTGATAATGGGAGGACTGAAACCAGGCTACAATAAACCCTTTTCAACAAATGACTAGATTCATGATGAAGGACTGTTTCTAATAAAATAGACATTTATGGTTAGCGTGCCTACTGCATTTACTGTCACTCAAATCCATGACACAGCAGCTGTGACTGAATCCGGTTTAGAATTTATCATCTGATATCTCCAAGTCAAAAGCTAACATGACGTCTGGCATTTGAAATGTTTGCGGTGAAGTATGCAGGTGCATTAACGCGCCCAGATGCGTAAAAGGGCCTTATCATCGGTTTCCGTAGTGTAGCGGTTATCACGTTCGCCTCACACGCGAAAGGTCCCCAGTTCGAAACTGGGCGGAAACACATTCCTTTGTTCATCCTTACTCTTTCACAGTCCAAGTCTGCCGAGTTGTATTCCCAGTACACCGGGTAATAAGTAACACTACTTGAAATCGTGTTTGGCTTCCTTCCTTCAGGGAATATATAGATACACGGGGAATCATTGAAGTTGAAGGACAGTGAGACATTCTGGTTGCGTTTGCTCTGGTCGACCGCGGATGTGAAATTTGGATACAACCGCGTAAATAGACTATTCAATGTCATGCCACGCTGAATTCAGAGTTTACACCTTTCAGCATTGACGTGGGGGTTTCTGTTCAACCATACAAGGATAAAGAGGTGGTCCACTGTTCCATGACCAGGACGGAATCCGCTCTGCTCCTTCTTGATCTGAGGTTCAACAATTGGCTAGCGCCACCTTTCCAGCACCCTTCCCAGAGAGGCTGAGCAGTGCGATACCTTCATGATTGGAGCACACCCTCCGGTCTCCCTTTTTACAAATGTGAATCACGGCCCCGTTCTGCCATCCCACAGGCACTGTCCCGGACCTCCATGCGAAACTGAAGAGGCGTGTCGGTCAAGACAGCCAAACAATGTGCAAAGCCTTAAGCATCTCAGAGCGAATCTCATCCACACCTGGCACCTTACCGCTGAAGAGCTTCTTAACTACCTCACACACCTCTGCCAGGGATATGGGTGACGCTTCCCCCAAGTCCTCAAACTCTGCCTCCTCCACGGAGGATGTGTTGGTCGGGCTCAGGAGCTCTTCAAAATGCTCTTTCCGCCGCTCGATAATATCCTCAGTCAGGGTCAGCAGTTCTGCTCCCCTGCTGAACACAGTCTCAGCCAAAACCTGCTCTCCCTTCTTGAGTCGTCTAACGGTTTGCCAGAACTTCCATGATGCCAAAAGAAAGTCCTTCTCCGCAGCCTCCCGGAAACCAACATATGGTAGGAATATCACATTGCGTGCTGAGTGGCTGCTAATTGGGAATTCTCCATTCTGCTGTGAAGTAACAACTGCTGCTGCTTTACAACTTTTGTCTTTCTTGTTGAATAATCAGCAGCTGGTCTTCCGCGTGACAGGCGGAGATACTGTCCACTATACTAACGAGGACTGCTTCATCCCTGTTTTTGGCACGTCAACGGGCAGGGGGCGCTGTTCCAGTGTATACGGGAAATATACAGAGATATACAGGGAATGATTGAAGTTGAAGGACAGCGACACATTTTGGTTGTGTTGGCTCTGGTAAATCGCAGATGTGAAATGTGGATGAAACCACGTAAATAGACCACTCAATGTCATGTCACGCTGAATTCGGAGGTGATGCCTTTCAGCATTGACTTGGGGGTTTCTGTACCTCAGTGGCTCAAATCTTTTTCTTTTTTGTGAATGTTGTTTTCATGCTGATAATGGGAGGACTGAAACCAGGCTACAATAAACCCTTTTCAACAAATGACTAGATTCATGATGAAGGACTGTTTCTAATAAAATAGACATTTATGGTTAGCGTGCCTACTGCATTTACTGTCACTCAAATCCATGACACAGCAGCTGTGACTGAATCCGGTTTAGAATTTATCATCTGATATCTCCAAGTCAAAAGCTAACATGACGTCTGGCATTTGAAATGTTTGCGGTGAAGTATGCAGGTGCATTAACGCGCCCAGATGCGTAAAAGGGCCTTTTCATCGGTTTCCGTAGTGTAGCGGTTATCACGTTCGCCTAACACGCGAAAGGTCCCCAGTTCGAAACTGGGCAGAAACACATTCCTTTGTTCATCCTTACTCTTTCACTGTCCAAGTCTGCCGAGTTGTATTCCCAGTACACCGGGTAATAAGTAACACTACTTGAAATCGTGTTTGGCTTCCTTCCTTCAGGGAATATATAGATACACGGGGAATCATTGAAGTTGAAGGACAGTGAGACATTCTGGTTGCGTTTGCTCTGGTCGACCGCGGATGTGAAATTTGGATACAACCGCGTAAATAGACTATTCAATGTCATGCCACGCTGAATTCAGAGTTTACACCTTTCAGCATTGACGTGGGGGTTTCTGTTCAACCATACAAGGATAAAGAGGTGGTCCACTGTTCCATGACCAGGACGGAATCCGCTCTGCTCCTTCTTGATCTGAGGCTAGCGCCACCTTTCCAGCACCCTTCCCAGAGAGGCTGAGCAGTGCGATACCTTCATGATTGGAGCACACCCTCCGGTCTCCCTTTTTACAAATGTGAATCACGGCCCCGTTCTGCCATCCCACAGGCACTGTCCCGGACCTCCATGCGAAACTGAAGAGGCGTGTCGGTCAAGACAGCCAAACAATGTGCAAAGCCTTAAGCATCTCAGAGCGAATCTCATCCACACCTGGCACCTTACCGCTGAAGAGCTTCTTAACTACCTCACACACCTCTGCCAGGGATATGGGTGACGCTTCCCCCAAGTCCTCAAACTCTGCCTCCTCCACGGAGGATGTGTTGGTCGGGCTCAGGAGCTCTTCAAAATGCTCTTTCCGCCGCTCGATAATATCCTCAGTTAGGGTCAGCAGTTCTGCTCCCCTGCTGAACACAGTCTCAGCCAAAACCTGCTCTCCCTTCTTGAGTCGTCTAACGGTTTGCCAGAACTTCCATGATGCCAAAAGAAAGTCCTTCTCCGCAGCCTCCCGGAAACCAACATATGGTAGGAATATCACATTGCGTGCTGAGTGGCTGCTAATTGGGAATTCTCCATTCTGCTGTGAAGTAACAACTGCTGCTGCTTTACAACTTTTGTCTTTCTTGTTGAATAATCAGCAGCTGGTCTTCCGCGTGACAGGCGGAGATACTGTCCACTATACTAACGAGGACTGCTTCATCCCTGTTTTTGGCACGTCAACGGGCAGGGGGCGCTGTTCCAGTGTATACGGGAAATATACAGAGATATACAGGGAATGATTGAAGTTGAAGGACAGCGACACATTTTGGTTGTGTTGGCTCTGGTAAATCGCAGATGTGAAATGTGGATGAAACCACGTAAATAGACCACTCAATGTCATGTCACGCTGAATTCGGAGGTGATGCCTTTCAGCATTGACTTGGGGGTTTCTGTACCTCAGTGGCTCAAATCTTTTTCTTTTTTGTGAATGTTGTTTTCATGCTGATAATGGGAGGACTGAAACCAGGCTACAATAAACCCTTTTCAACAAATGACTAGATTCATGATGAAGGACTGTTTCTAATAAAATAGACATTTATGGTTAGCGTGCCTACTGCATTTACTGTCACTCAAATCCATGACACAGCAGCTGTGACTGAATCCGGTTTAGAATTTATCATCTGATATCTCCAAGTCAAAAGCTAACATGACGTCTGGCATTTGAAATGTTTGCGGTGAAGTATGCAGGTGCATTAACGCGCCCAGATGCGTAAAAGGGCCTTTTCATCGGTTTCCGTAGTGTAGCGGTTATCACGTTCGCCTAACACGCGGGGGCAAGTCGCGTATAGGTGGCATACACTGACAGCCAATGAAATTGCAGACTTATTAACGCTGTCCAGGGTGCTGAAAACGCGGCTTTGGTCCAGCAGTTTTCTCCTGAATATTTAAGAATGATTATCTGGAGCATGTTCGAATCCCACTTGGTACAAAGTCTGTGATACATTATCAAAGATAATGAGCTATTTGGGAATCAAGAAATGTGAGTCTTAGTTTGTTATTTACTTCTTCTGATTATCATTAGATTAGACTAGTCTGGTTATATCAAGTTCTTGACTTACTTAAAGCTATTAACCAATTATATTAGAGTTTTCTTCCTATGTGTAATATTTAAATTGCAATTACTTAATTACTTCAATTAGAGACTTTACTGTTCACTATAAATTATTAATTTATTAATGAGACATGTAGACATTAGTGAATTAAATGTATTTATTAACCACAACTGTAACAGTAAATATTCAACAGAGCCCATATTGCAAGGTCACACATATATCACACAAAAATGTAAGGTAAAGTAAATATAATATTGTATATAATAAATGTAATAATTATTTACATGAGCAAAATATACAGTATATACAGTGGAAACCGGTTACAGTGATCACGGTTACATTGATAAACCGCTTATATGGGGCAGTGGTGGCCCTCCCTCATTACCACCACTGAGATGCCCTTGAGCAAGGCCCCCCCCAACCGCTCCAGTGGAGTTGCTCAGTGACCAGCAGATCAGACTGTGGTTGTACTGGGCAGCTTCCAGGTGTGAATGTGTAACTGTGTGAATGTGATCAGGGCGTTCCTGAAAAAGAGAGCATTGCCCTCAGTGAACCTCCCCCTGAATAAAATAAAGGTAAAAACAAATAAATAAAATATGGATCAAAAAGCTTGGGACAGAATCATTCCTATGCAAATGCTGTTTAAGCTGTGGAGGAGGACAGCTGGGGACAGCTGATGGCCTGGGTAATGGCTGACCTGGTCAGGCAAGAAGAAAGACATAGCAAATTATTAAGATTGTGTGTTGACTTGATTTTATCTCTTTGACACGCACACAACCAAATCAAGAACATTCAAATACTTACTTTGAGCTCTTGGCGGTTGCAGCGGCGGTTGAATGGGCTCTGCAGACGTCTCAGGAGAAATCGGAAGTGCCTCTGACACTATATAGAATATTAAACATTTCATTATTATTCACAGTAAGATAAATAAAAAACTCGACTGTGACATTGTGCACCAGTATCTGATTTACATCAATGAGAACAGTTCCGATGGACACTACATATGGATATTTTTAAGATGCAAATACAGTTAAAATAATACACACCTGGGACAGTGACAGTTGTCTCTGTTGGCAAGGGTCCTGGTGTTTCTGGCATCAGGAACATCAGCTCCTGAGGAAGGGGCACAGGTCTCTTTACCATCGGCAGAGCAGGGGCTGCAAGGAGATAAGGACCACAAAAAGTAATCAATTATTGGTTTATAACGGACATAATCAGAGGGAATATGACAGAAAGGTTTAAATGGATAAAAAGAAATATAATGCATTTACCATCTACTTGTGAACCCGTCAGTTCAGTTGGTGTGGACAGTGTAGCAGATGGTACTACAACAGAAAAAATCTTGTCAGTCATTTATATTTTGACAATATAAAAAAAACTGGTGTTAGTAAAGGCATACATTATCCATCTTTTACTTCACCTGCTTATCTCAGCCTTATATAGTTAAACAGACTGTTTGTTACATTAAAGTATAAAGAATTTCATTCATACACATGCAGTTTAGTTCTGTATGGATAAATATTTAGTAGTCAGTCATTACAATTTAGCCTAAGCAGGGGAAGCAACATGGCACACTGCAAACACATGCATACAAGTGTTAGTAACCACAGCAGTCCTATATGTATATATATATATATATATATTCATCATATAAGTCTAAAAACTGGAATAAAGAGTGCTACTTACCCTCGCCATGACTGGAATCAATTCATAGTCACTAGGACAACAAGTTGAACAGCAAAACACAAACATGACCAGAACATGGTCAACATGAGAAGGAACGGTTTATGTCATGCTTCGGTTTGGGATAAGAATTCATGGTCCCAGAGTCTCTGTCGACGACAGGACGTTTTTGTTTGGTTAAGAACCTCTTTCTGTTCCCGAAGCCTGTCGTCTGGCAGTTGATGCTGATGGTGCAGAAACAGCTGTAAAACACAAACAAAAACAATTAAATATAAACTATATAGAATACACAATTAATATTAAACAGGCTGAACTGTAAATTATTTTGAATCTTCAGGCAGTAGAAACAAACCAATATAAGACAACAAATGTTTACTCACAGCTCTGCACGTGTTGCTTAGAAGGACAGATACCCAGCATCGCTCTCTCCAGCTCTTCATCTTCATCCATCACTGTGATGCAAACAGACAAGAATTAGAATGTACTAAAAATATGGCTTTACTGCACTTAGGATAGTATGAATAAAATCACCACTGAAATAATGGAAGACGAAGTTTACTCCCTTTGGTGTACTAAAATACACTGGATACCATGACAGCATATACATTTTTTTGACAAAACAAATGGAAAACAAGACCCACCCATGGCTTCAGCAGGGGCCTGTGAGGCATGTGTCACCAGAGAGGAGCCAGAGGGGGAGGGCAGCTTCTTCTGCAGGTACACTTGTAGTTTGTGCATCTTTGTTCCTGGAGCACAGCTTTTCCTCATAATAAAGGCTGCATAGCCATCATCCCTGCTGTCCCAAATCTCTCTCCAGGTGCTTTTGGCACGAGAGCCAAAACCAACCAGCTGGTCATCCTCTGATGCTGCTGCTGCTGCTGTCACAACTGGCTTTTGTTTCTCATAATTGAGAAGAGACTGGATTTCTTGAAAGCTGAGGGCATAGCTCACAAATGACAGCAGGCTGTCCTTGCTGTGCCTCCCTGCCATGAACACTCCTGCAGTCTCCTCCTTTTGCTGGTTCTTGATTAGGTAGATGGTATACCCAATGTCATTTTCAAGGAGCCAGCGGAAGGACTTCCCTTTATATTTCCCAAACTGCAGGATGTATTCTCCAGCCACCTCAGTTTTATCTGAAGCATCCCCTCCTCTTAAAATGATCACAGTCAGTGCATTTTTCCTGACCAGCTCCTCCTTCACGGGTGCAGACTTGTCCTGTAGAGAGGGGTTGTCTTTAAGGAGTTTGGCTGCATCCGTTGGATCCTGACGGAGATATCCGAGTGGTCCCTTGCGGAATGTGACACTCATTCTCCCAGGGAAAAAAAACGTTTTCTGCATTTTACCTGTAATGAAGAAAAGCATATTGATCTATTAATATGTTATAGACAGGCATTGTTTTCATAACAAATGTTAATAGTGAGGGTCTCAAGGGAGAGCAGGAATTAGGAGGTTCACATCTCAGCTCTAGCCCCTTTACTGTCTACATATTCTCACTGTATTTATCAGGGTTTTGAAGAAAGAAAAAATGATATCAAATACCTTTACTTTAATATTACCTTTACTACTTTGTATAGTACCTTGATTAAGTGCCTGCCTTTGTGTATGTCTTAACGATGAGCTCTGGTTGTTGAGGCAGATCAGCCCCCCCCACCCCCAACCAGTGATTCAGACTCAAGTAACACTGAAGTGTGAAGTGTCTTATCCAGCAACGCCCTGCATTCAATTCACCTTTCCTATCCCAAACAGACATGCATTAGACTATATTTGATATATTCTGCTTTTGACAAGCTCAGACAAACGTGGCCTATTTAGTATTTTGAAAATTGTAATATGGTATAGAAGCATATAATAAGTGTTAAAATTAAGCATGAATAGTACGTTGTACACAACATGACAAAGTATGAAAAACCCTGAGACATTGGTTCTCAATTAATAAACAATATTCTGGTGTTCTCTCATTTTAACAGAGGTGGAAGAAGTACTCTGATCTTGTACTTCATTGATAGTACTGATACCACAGTGTAGAAATACTCTGCTACAAGTAAAAGTCCTGCATTAAAAACCTTAAGTATAAGTACATGCTGTGACAACAGCGTTAAGTGCAAACACGACGACTTTATGATTCATATGAAGCTTGTTCATTTATCATTCTGTCAATGTGTGTATGTAAAGTAACGTTAGTGTGTCCAGAGTAACGTTATATCTAACCTTACTGCTGATGTAAGCTGCTGATACACCGTAGTTAACGCTACATTAGACATTAATGTTAACTAACAACGTGATGCTTTCAACCTAAGGAATGTTAAGTTTCGTTAGCTTGTAATTCATCCCAAAGTACCGCAGCAGCTCGACACAATAAACTGAGGAAACACGGCTAATGACAACTTTATAACACGTCAGACAGCGCCAGGATACATTATAATAACATGTTGGTTCATTGTTAATAATGTTACGTTAGCTTGTAGTTCATCCGAAAGTACCGCGGCGACACAATAAACGGGAGAAACACGGCTAACGTTAACTTTATAGCGTCCACAGAAGCAAGAACACGTCAGACAGCGCCAGGATACATTATAGTAACACGTCGGTAATCGTTATTTATCTAAATATAACTCACCGTTTGGCGTAATGTCCACACAGCGCAGCTCAAGCTCAAGTCGATGCGAAGTGTAGCTCATCCAGACCAACACTGCCAGAGTGGCGAAGGAAACAACAACTCCTCCTCCTCTCCTCGGAAAAAGGGCGCCAAACAAACAATAGCGGCCAAAGATATATTGCATCCGTAGTGGTTCAGCACTACCATAGAGAATGAACGGCAATGTGTTTAGGGCGCTTTAGCTAAAGAATCCCCGGGTGCCGCGCGGAAGACCGGGGTTCGATTCCCCGACGGGGAGTTTAGCATTTTCTACCAGCTGCTGATTATTCAACAAGAAAGACAAAAGTTGTAAAGCAGCAGCAGTTGTTACTTCACAGCAGAATGGAGAATTCCCAATTAGCAGCCATTCAGCACGCAATGTGATATTCCGACCATATGTTGGTTTCCGGGAGGCTACGGAAAAGGACTTTCTTTTGGCATCATGGAAGTTCTGGCAAACCGTTAGACGACTCAAGAAGGGAGAGCAGGTTTTGGCTCAGACTGTGTTCAGCAGTGGAGCAGAACTGCTGACCCTGACTGAAGATATTATCGAGCATTTTGAAGAGCTCCTGAGCCCGACCAACACATCCTCCGTGGAGGAGGCAGAGTTTGAGGACTTGGGGGAAGCGTCACCCATATCCCTGGCAGAGGTGTGTGAGATAGTTAAGAAGCTCTTCAGCGGTAAGGTGCCAGGTGTGGATGAGATTCGCTCTGAGATGCTTAAGGCTTTGCACATTGTTTGGCTATTTTATTAGAAACAGTCCTTCATCATGAATCTAGTCATTTGTTGAAAAGGGTTTATTGTAGCCTGGTTTCAGTCTTCCCATTATCAGCATGAAAACAACATTCACAAAAAAGAAGTCGGGCTCAGACGGCCCGGCTAAAGCTAGCGCACAATCCGCTGATCATGACGGAGAAAGTGAGTTGGAGGAAGGCGAGGAGGAAGATATTCCACTCATGGCTGATGATGGCACACAATAGCTCTGATTATAGTCATTTGAATGAGGACAGTGTGAAAGAGATTGAGATCGCCTGGAGTGTAGCTTTAAATGTACAACAGCACCGCTTGCTTACCAGCACTTTATACTTGAGGAGATGGAGAGAATACGCGACCAAATTAATGAAATGAGTAATGCTAAATTCTGATAGTTAAGGTACACAATCCTTGTTTTTTCTTTTTGTTTTGAATACTTTAAAAATCCCTAGAGCAGGCTAAGAAGCATTAATAGCAGCTAATAATGTGTGTCAATGTGTTTGGTCAGGTGTCTGTGTGTGTGTCTCAGGTGTCTGTGTGTGTCTGTCAGGTGTCTGTCTCCTAGAAATGATTAATATTAAAGAGGAAATGTTGTGCAGTGTTTCATTCACTCAAAGAAGTACTGTATCTGAACATAATCCAGGCAGCTATTACCTCCTTACCACACCAGGTACTATGAAAACAATATGCAAACATGATTTCTAGGAGACAGGGTTGCTGTGAGAGACACAAAAGGTGATGAAATCATATTAAATAGCAAAAGAAATAGCTTAACATATAGTAAAACTATAGGCTGTTAATTCATCTGATATCACGTGGTGAATAGGCAATGTTTCTGAATATAGGGCTGTATTAATATGGAAATTCATCCATCCATCCATTTTCTTTCCCTTATCCGGGGCCGGGTCGCGGGGGCAGCAGGCCAAGCAGGGAATTCCAGACGTCCCTCTCCCCAGCAACGATTTCCAGCTCTTCCTGGGGGACCGTAAGGCGTTCCCAGGCCAGACGAGATATATAAACTCTCTAGCGTGTTCTGGGTCTACCCCGGGGCCTCTTACCAGTTGGACGTGCCCAGAAAACCTCCAAAGGGAGGCGTCCAGGAGGCATCCTGATCAGATGCCCGAACCACCTCAGCTGGCCACTTTCAGCGCGAAGGAGCAATGGCTCTACTCCAAGCTCCCTCCGGATGTCTGAGCTCCTCACCCTATCTCTAAGGCTGAGCCTAGCCACCCTACGGAGGGAGCTCATTTCGGCCGCTTGTGTCCGCGATCTCATTCTTTTGGTCACTACCCAAATGACCATAGGTGAGGATTGGAACGTAGATGGACTGGTAAATCAAGAGCTTCGCCTTCCGGCTCAGCTCCCTCTTCACCACAATGGTCCAGTACAGCGCCCGCTTTACTGCAGCCCATCTCCCGCTCCATTTTACCCTCACTCGTGAACAAGACCCCAAGATACCTAAACTCCCTTGCTTGGGGCAAAGACTCACTCCCCACCCGGCGGGAGCAATCCATCGGTTTCCGGCAGAGCACCATGGCCTCAGACTTGGAGGTACTGACTCTCATCCCGACCGTTTCGGCTGCAAACCGCCCCAGTGCGTGTTGCAGGTCACGGTTCGATGGATCCACCAGAACCACATCAACTGCAAAGAACAGAGACGCAATTCTGAGGTCCCTGAACCGGACACTCTCCTCCCCCCGGCTGCTCCTTGAGATCCTGTCCAAGAAAACCACAAACAAGATTGGTGACAAGGGACAACCCTGGCGGAGGCCAACACCCATTGGAGACCTGCTTGACTTTGTGCCGAGTATACGGACGCAGCTCTCACTTTGGTCATACAAGGACCGGATGGCTCGTAACAGCGACCCCTGTACCCTATATTCCCGCAGTACCCCCCACAGGACTCCCGGGGGTACACGTTCGTAAGCCTTCTCCAAATCCACAATACACATGTAGACTGGATGGGCAAACTCCCATGACCCCTCCAACAGCCCCGCAAGGGTAAAGACCTGGTCCACTGTTCCACAGCCAGGACAGAATTTGCATTGCTCTTCCTGAATCTGAGGTTCGACAATCGGTAGGAGTCTCCTTTCCAGCACCCTAGAATAAACGTTCCCGGGGAGGCTGAGCAGTGTGATACCCCGATAATTGGAGCACTCCCTTCGGTCAACCACCACCCTGGTCCGCCATTCCACAGGTACTGTCCCCGACTTCCACACGACACTGAAGAGTCAGTCAAAACAGCCCAACAATGTCCAGAGCCTTCAGCATCTCGGGGCAAATCTCATCCACCCCTGGCGCCTTGCCACAGAGGAGCTTTTTGACTACCTCAGCGACCTCTGCCAAGGATATGGACAAGCCTTCCCCTGAGTCTTCAAACTCTGCCTCCCCTATGGAGGACGTGTTGGTCGGGTTCAGGAGTTCATCAAAGTGCTCCTTCCACCGCTCGACGATATCCCCAGTCCGGGTAAGCAGTTCTCCTCCCCCGCTGAACACAGCCTGAGTCAAGCCCTGCTTTCCCTTTCTGAGTCGTCTAACAGTTTTCCAGAACTTCCTTGAGGTCAAACGAAAGTCCTTCGCCATGGTCTTCCCGAACTCCTCCCACACCTTTTTGCTTCTGCAACTGCCGTAGCTGCAGACCTTCTGGCCAACCGGTACCTGTGAGCGGTTTCCAGGGAACCCGGGCCAACCAAGCCCAAAAGGCCTTCTGCAGCTTGACGGCCTCCTTGACGGGTTCTTTGGTTGTCACCACGACAGGCCCCGACGACCCTCAGGCCACAACTGCTGGCAGCCACATCCGCAACGGAGGCTTTGAACATGGCCCACTCAGATTCCATGTCCCCAATTTCCCCCGGGATGCGCGAGAAATTCTTCTGGAAGTGGGAGTTGAAGACCTCGCGGACAGGGGCCTCAGCCAGACGTTCCCAGTTCACTCTCACTACACGTTTGGGTTTACTAGGTCTGTCCGGCAGCCCCCCCCTGCCATCTGATCCAACACACCACCAGGTGGTGATCAGTTGACAGCTCTGCTCCTCTATTCACCCGAGTGTCCAAGACATACGGCTGCAGATCTGACGAAACAACCACAAAGTCGATCATCAATCTAAGGCCTAGAGTGTTCTGGTACCAATGGCCCTATGCTCGAACATGGCGTTTGTTATGGACAATCCATGACTAGCACAGAAGTCCACAACAAAACACGACTCGGGTTCAGATCAGGCAGGCCGTTCCACCTAATTACCCCCCTCCAGGTTTCTCCATCGTTGCCCACGTGAGCTTTGAAGTCCCCCAGGAGAACTATAGAATCCCCAGGAGGCGCCCTTTCCAGGACGCCAGCCAGAGACTCCCAAGAAGGCCGCGTACTCTGAGCTGCTGTTTGGTGCATAAGGACACACAACAGTCAGAGATTTCCTCTCAGCGACTCGCAGCCGCAGAGAGGCGACCCTCTCGTTCTCCCTGGAGAACTCAAATACAGCAGTGCTCAGCCGGGGGCATTTGAGTATGCGTGGAAGTGAGCCTTACTATATCTAATTTATATCGCTCACTGAGGTCTGTGAATCGTTCTTGGTCTGGCCCCTCCCCTGAGACCACTTTGCCTTGGGAGACCCTACCAGGAGCTAATGCCCCCGACAACACAGCTCCCAGGATCACTGGGGCAAACAAACCCCTCCACCACGATAAGGTGGCAATTCATTGGATATGGATATGGAAATGATCAGGCCTCATTCAACAATGATTCAACGTTGTGATCAGGCTTCATTCAACAATGATTCAACATGATTTAGCCAGCCTAAAATCTTTGAGATGACTTGATTTTTAATTTTATGCTTTTCCCTTATGTCATTTTGTAGATGAAAAACATCTGCTTCTCCTTGCTCAATGCTCTTGCTACTTACTGGAATGCAATACAGAGCTTTTCTTCAGGTGTCAAATAGCAGCATTGACCGTTTGCCATCAAGGCAAACTGAATAAAAGAGAAAAAAAACATGGATAAACGACTTTTAAATTTGTTACAATATTTAGCCAAGCCTACTCTTACAAGGGTAACACAATATTAGAGAAATCTTGCAAGCGAGGGTAGGCACAATGTTTTTGGCATCATTGGGCAAAAATTCCATAATCAGGGGTGGAGCGGTCATTTTAACGGAGTGGGTGAATGGCCCCCCCCCCCATCTCTTCTGCCTCCTGCTGAAAGCCTCTCTACCACTCACACGCTAAAATGTCCTCATCGTTAACTATAACATAAGAACAAAACTTAAAAAAATTATTTAATTTGATTGCTCACCTGTGCAACATTAACGTTGTCCCCTCTCATTGAGGTTGATGACTGATATGATGGCTTATCCTAGACAAGCAGAAAAGAGCACAAATAAGGATGAGTTGCTAGTACAGATTTTTTTAAATAGTTTTTAAGCTCAAGCAAACAGCTTTAAATTACATAAATTAAAACCTACATAGCAATAATGCAAGAACAAAATGAATGTACTAATATAAAATTGAATGACTGGTATCATGGATTGCAAAAGCAATTACAAAACAAAGACCTAGCAAGCCCATGTTACTATAACTCCACTTACATGACTACTTGACTTGAAAAAGGAGTCAATCGTCTTATGGCATTTCCTCTTGTGCATTTTCTTCGTATCTTGTATAACAAAAAGAACAATGAAAACATTGAACAATATCAAACTCACTGGATGTCGCTAGCAAACTATCGCTTACACTAGCACATACTACCATACTACTATATCAAGTAGCCAACATTGGTCTGCTACTGCTATACAGCTAAATAAAGTCAGCTACAGTGGTGGAATGTAACTAATGTTATACTGTACTTAAGTCCAAATTCAAGGTATTTGTACTTTACTTAAGTATTTCCATTTAATGCAACTTTATTCTTTTACTCCACTCCACTACATCTCAGGGGCAAATATAGTACTTTCTGCTCCACTACATTTGTCTAACAGCTTTAGTCACTTTACAGATTACAGATTTTCATTCCCTTCCTGTCCAGTGAAAACCTTGTTGAGAGATTTCTCCTCCTTAAATTAAATAAACTATTTGAAACCCTCTCAGATCAGCAGGAAAATGCTGTGTAACAAAGCTGAAAAAAGGCTGTTTTTCTGATGAAAAGTTGACTTTTTAGAGATACGTGGTTCTTACAGGACAGCCATGCTACAAATATAATTTATGATCTTTGAGAATATGATGCATTGCTGTAGATTAAACTACCCAACAGTATATAAAATAGTTCAAATTAGCTTAGCTTAACATGTACAGCAGTAAAATGCAACATACACATTGATGCAGAAGTAATATTAATCCAGAAACATCATATATAATAGGAAAACACTGACAGGGAAAATGTTACTGCTGAATGAGTACTTTTTAAATTTTGGATACCTTAAGCCCATTTTACTGATAATACTTAGCCTACATACTCAAGTAAGGTTTGAATGCAGGACGTGAACTTGTAGTGGAGATGAGTATTTTCACATTGTGAGTTTAGTACTGTAGGCTATCTGAATCGTTTTTTCACCACTAGTCAGTTAACATTAAGCTTGCTAGCACAACAACAGCATATTTCACTTTATGTAATGTTAGCTGAGACATAACAGGTCATCTAACATTAAGCTAGCTAGCACAACAACAGTATATTTCACTTAATGTAATGTTAGCTGAGACATAACAGGTCATCTAACATTAAGCTAGCTAGCACAACAACAGTATATTTCACTTTATGTAATGTTAGCTGAGACATCACATAACAGGCCATCTAACATTAAAGGTCCATTATTATAAAAAAGTGAGATTTTCACGTTTTTTTATTATAAAGCAGGCTTAAGTCCTATATAAATACTGTGAAAGCAGTGGCGGCTGGTGGATTTTTTTTGGGGTAGGGCCAATCAATTTCAACAAACATCCTAGTACGATTCAATGCAAAAAAAGGTATCAAAAACGCATTACTACTTTGCAGTTACATTTTTATCATTTATTCCAACACTGACATAAGGACATCTTATTCATACAATTCAGTATGTTAATATAACATACGACAGATCATTTATAAAGGAACTTTGCTCTTCTGTCCTTCTGAGTGGCAAGGGTTAGGGTTGAGTCTTGCAAGAGTAGCGCTACTAGTGCTTGGCTGTTCCATTGTCATGCCGTTAAAATGGGCTGTGAGAGAAGAGAAGTGGAGAGAAGCGAGAGACGAGAAGACAAGATCACGCGAGAACTGACATGAGCCCTGACGAGAACAGAGAGAGACACACGTGAACGTGCGCGCGCACACCATGGGCCAAATCAGTTTGGCCCTCCCGGAAGTCTTTTTTACGGCGCTGATTGGATGAATTGTATGTCATTCATGCTTGTAATCATATATCTTTAATCAGTGATTGGCTGTACTGCTTATTAGACCCGCCTTCCTTGGGCCAAATCCATTTGGCCCCAGAAAGTGCACGTGCAGCAGAGCAGCTGAGAGGTGCACTAGCAGAGAGTTCAAGGAGGAAAGCAGATATTTGGCGCAGTTATCCTATTTTACAAATATTACGGGTATATTCCATAGGTCAAAAACACACATATTGACAATTTTTATAATTTTTATAATTAATAATTTTATAATTTTTTTTTTTTTTTTTTTGGTGGCTCAAGGTGGGTGGGGCCAGGCCCCGTGGCCCTCTATTGGCCGGCCGCCACTGTGTGAAAGTATCAAAACACTCAATCCACAGGGAAATACACACTGCCCGTATTCAGAAACTCTGCATTTGAAACAAGCTGTCAGGATTTCTGCCCATTTGTGATGTCACAAATATACAATATTTAGACCCTTGACACAATTTTAAAAGTAAACATTCTAAATGTGTCCCAGTTTATTACTGGTTGCAGTGTATGTGAATGTCATCAGCTGACAGGAAGTACACATGAGAGTACCAAGCTGTTGCTTAGCAACGCAATTCTGTTGCAATTCTGTTGCAATTCTGTTGCAATTCCCTCAAAATGCGCTAAAATGGAGCGTTTCAGACAGAGGGTGAGTACAGGCATGTTCAGGGACACAGTATGAGGAAAATAATGTTTTTTTTTTTAATATTACAGCATGTAAACATGTTCTAGTAGAAACACAAAATACAAGTATGAACCTGAAAATGAGCACGATATGGGACCTTTAAGAAAGCTAGCACAACAACAGCATATTTCACTTTATGTAATGTTGACTGAGACATCACATCACAAGGCAAAGTTACTGAAGAAATGTCTACATCACTAAATACTTAACTACTACCACAGCATGAGTTTCTTTCTGCTGTCTTTACATTGTGATTGTATAGTGATAGATGCATAATGAAAATACATTTCAATACAAAGTTATAAATGACTGTGTTTACCAGTTTACAATTATATTGTAAAACATGAGCATAAAATGCATGAAATATCTCTCCACATTCCACACTTTGGCATTCACATACACTCATATCAATGCCAAATAATTAAATGTGATTTTAACAGTTCAGCTAACAGTGTGTTTCTTCATCCCAAACTCTAAAAGCCCATTCCTTTTTATTTTTCCTCAACAACAGCAGAGATTTACATGTTATTGTGTTCTGCTGCCACCTTCAGGAGTGTTACAAAAACACAGTGGGCACGTTCTGCTCAACAAACTTATTAAAGATAATTAATTATATGGCTTTTAGCCTAATAAAGTAGTGAATTTGAGCCAAAATGGCGACGCTACTTCACCTATTTTACATGCATATTGAACTAACATATCATACCTGTATAGTGGGACATACACACAACCAGACAGGTCAGGAATAATGTTAACATGGTCGGCACAGCTCGGTCCAACTTGGATGAAAGGACAGTCTAGACCAGGGGTCAGCAACCTTTACTATCGAAAGAGCCATTTTAGGCAAAAAAAAATAAAAAATATCTGCCTGGAGCCACAAAACATTTGAACATTGTGATGAAGGAAACACAGTTTATAGTCTAAGTATATTGTATATAAGTCTAATGCAGTGAGGGCCAAAGTGCAAATGTACTACGAGGTATTAGGGCCACATTGAGGGGGAAAAAATCTGAGATTTACAGAATAAAGTCATAATATTACGAGAAAAAAAGTTGCAACTTTACGAGAAAAAAGTCGAAATATTAAGAGAATAAAGTCATAACTTTTATGAGAAAAAAAGTCGTAATATAATGAGAATAAATTCATAACTTTTATGAGAATAAAGTCATAACTTTATGAGAAAAAAGTCGTAATATTACGAGAATAAAGTCGGAACTTTACGAGAAAAAAATAAAATAACACGTCAAATTACTTCTGCTATACTACTATATATATATATATATATATATATATACTAATATTATGACTTTATTCTCGAAATCTCAGATTATTTTTTTCCCCTCAATGTGGCCCTAATACTCAATAATAACAATGATAAATAAAAATGAAAATGTAAGCAAAAAAAAGTTATTAATTTCCACTAATTGTATTATAAATCCACAGGGAGCCACTGGAGAGGAGCTGAAGAGCCTCATGAGGCTACGGAGCTTCAGGTCTAGTCGCCTGTGCGTCACAAGTTAAGCTAGCGGGCACGTTTTCATTAGCATCATTAGCATAATTAGCATCGCCTCTCAACCGGTAATAATACATTTTCAGGAATGATAAGTGAACTAAATGTGTTGTAAGTGAGTTACAGCGTTGAATAATAGGATATTGGTGACTTTTCCACACTGTGTGACAACTTAAATTATATTATTAACAAGTAATAATAGAGGAGCTAGCACCGGACCAACTTACCTACAACAGGAGAGCTTCTGTCTGCTGCAGGTTACCCACAGTGCACCTGCAATTAATACAAAATAAAAGCCTTGGCTGTCTGCAATGCTAGATGCACTGTTTATAAAATAAAAGCTCTACGAAAAACAATGGTTGGTTGTCCCAAATTAAACATGAGTTTAACTATATTACAAAAACATTTGGTTACACTTCATGGTAAAATTTCATGGTAATTAGGTGATAATTAGCAAGTATCCTATTTGAAATTTCTTTGGAATTACTGCCAAATTACCCCCAATGTTTACCTCAAAATTGATCAAAAATTACTTTATTATAAACATTATTTAATAATTATATATCCGCTATTTCCCAATAGCTGGTAATACATTTCCAGGAAAAGAATACAAAGTTAATTGCTATTCTTTTATTTCCATGTCTGCTGATAAATAGAGAATAATTAGCAAATCATTTTTTTTTAATTTCTTTACATATCATTACATTAGTTACCAGGTTACATTTGTGTAGACAATAAGTCACACAATGGTGAGATTTGTGCCTGATCAGAAGTGTCCTCTATTAGTTTTGGTTTTCCACCTCCGATGAAGAGCAGCCGCTTCTCAAGCCTAAGGGCCCTATTTTAACCATTGTATGCTACTTTAGCATACAATGGTTAAAATGGTTAGCATACAATGGTTAAATAATGTTTATAATAAAGTAATTTTCAATGCATTTTGAGGTAAATTTTGGGGGTAATTTGGCAGTAATTGAAAAGAAATTTCAAATAGGTTACTTGCTAATTATCATCTAATTACCATGAAATTTGTAAAATGATTTACACCGTTATTTATAGAGAATTCATTCTCTGAAGCACTTTTTTTTACAGATTTTAGTTTGGTTTCATCTCAGGAAAAAGTGTACAACAGACGGGTGCAACACCCACGGGTCCATAATAACCTTTCAGCATATTGTAATTCAAGTGTCCTGAGAGAAAACTAGACTACTTCTCCTCCTCATGGCTTTGTTTTCAGGCTTTAAAGAAATCTAGCCGGGAGACTTTGGCCAATCACAGGTCATTTCAGAGAGAGAGCGTTCCTATTGGCTGTTCATTCAACTGGGGCATCTGTCAAAAACTCCAATCAAACGGTCAAGTTAGGCAGCTCTGATCAAATATGAATTAATATTCAGTTGCTGTATTGCCTATTTCTCACGTAAATTGTTTTCAGAAATATCTTGTAGTGTACTGTTTAGTGATAGAAATTTTGCTCCGGCTGGTTGGCGGTGCTTGGTATTTCCTCAACTGATCTCAACATGGCTGCCGGGTCACAAACTTTCTCAATTTACAGCTAAACAGTACACTACAAGATGATTCTGAAAACATTTTCTGAGTGAAATAGGCACTACAGAAAACATCTGAGGAGAGAAATAGGCATTACAGTTACATAATATTGATTCATATTTGATCAGCGCTGCCTAGTTTGACCGTTTGATCGTAGTTTGTGAGTGATTGACAGCTGCTCAGAGACGGCCAGGCTCCAGCTCGGCTCTGATTGGTTGTTTTCTTCCGGTCTGTGAAATCTTGTAGATGACGTTCGGAGCACCGGAAGACACCACAGGACACCGAGGCATATTATTTTTTTCAGGTTACCTGTCTCATGCACTACTGTCAGGATATAATGACCGCTTTAAGTATGATTTTATCTCAGACTAATCAAATATAATTTATTTATAACAAATAATAATAATAATCTTTGGGTTTTTTCTATGGCCCCTTTCATCTCTCCCCCCTTCGTCCTCCTGTCTTCTCCTTTCCTTCTTTCCTATTCTTATATTTATGTCCTCCACAGTCCAGTTCTCGTTTCTCTCTTCTTCTCCTCCACCCTCCCCTCTCTTCCTCTTCATCCTTCTCTCCAGTCAACCTCCTCCTCCTCGCTGTCATCCTCTGTCTCGACTTCTACCCAGTTCCAGCAGAGGCCCGGCCAAAGCAAGGGGGAGTGTGGCCTCAGAGCTTCAGAGCTCCATAAATCCAGCCTGTAATCAGCGTGTCCAGTAATAATGAGCGGGAGATAGTGGAAATATGTTGATTATCTCCCAACATGACGGGATGAGGGGGCAGACGGTTTGGATACACGCTTTCTTGAAGCTGTTCCAGTGGCATAAATAGCTGTCTTTACATGGAAGCGTGACATGAGCAATAACACACCACATGCACACTTTGAAGGCCACCACAGGGCTCGTAGATAGAGATGCTCCCTCGGGTGCACCTGCAGCTGTTATAGGTTCTATGTATGTGTTACTGGAGATACACTGAGCAGTGAGGCACACATCAAATTACGTTTTCTGATCAACCAGAGCTGGCGTAAATAACGGAGTATTTCAGATTATATTAGAATGAAATTATTAAAATATCCGGCACTATAAATGATACATTCTCTACAGTGGTCTTGTGCATTAGTGCAACGGGGCATTTTGTTTCTATGTGGCCAGCTGGATGGGCTGAATTTAATTTAGCTATATTCATAGCTGAAATACTGAAAGTAGTAGAAGTGGCAGAAATAGTTTCAGTTTAAGTGTGAGCACTGAAAGTGTCAGATGGTGTCAGCGCTGAGTGAAGTTGAAGTAAAAAAAAAGTGCTGAAAGAAGTTGAAGTTGTTGAGTGTACAGCGGACGGTGTGGGAGTTAGAAAAGCTGCATTTTGGTTTTGGTTTTGTTTTTTTAAGTGAAGACCTGAAAGAGTTTGAAGTGTCGGTTGAAGTTTAAGAATTTAAAAGAGTCGAGATTGTTGGACTTTAAAACCTTGAGGGGGAAAACTACAACACTTCTCAAACAAGAAAAAAAGGACACAATTACTAGGACAAAGTTAACGTGATAATAACGCGTTAATGCAAATTCGTTTTAACGCCACTAATTTCTTTAACGCAACTTGCGATTTTTACGTTGTAGCTCAGTTTTAAAGCTGGAGTGATGATACTAGCTTGTCGCGAAGGAGGCTAAATAACGCTCCAAACTTACGCAAAATTTTTGTGTGGAAAAACTGGCATGGCCATTTTGAAAAGGGGTCCCTTGACCTCTGACCTCAAGATATGTGAATGAAAATGGGTTCTATGGGTACCCACGAGTCTCCCCTTTACAGACAGGTCCACTTTATGATAATCACATGCAGTTTGGGGACAAGTCATAGTCAAGTCAGCACACTGACACACAGCTGTTGTTGCCTGTTGGGCTGCAGTTTGCCATGTTATGATTTAGCATATTTTTTATGCTAAATGCATTACCTGTGAGGGTTTCTGGACAATATCTGTCATTGTTTTGTGTTGTTAATTGATTTACAATAATAAATATATTTGCATATTTGCCCACTCCCATGTTGATAAGAGTATTAAATACTTGACAAATCTCCCTTTAAAAAATGTGCAATTTAATTTGGGATTAATCGCAATTAAATGTTTTTAATCGATTGACAGCCCTAAAAATTACATGTTTGTAAAGGAGCAAAATTATAAGATTTAATAAAACAAGAAAAGGCTAAATGTTGTGAGTTGCGATGAAAGAAGCTGAAGAGGGGGTTGGAATTTACTGAAGTGGCAGTAGTGAAAGTGCTGAAATAATCCGAAGTTTCAGTTTAAGTGCAAGCACTAAATTGAGGCGCTGAGTGATGCTGAAGTGTCTGTTGAAGTGGAAGTACTGAAAGTTGAAATTGTTGAGATAAAACTTATTAATTGAGCTTGAGCTGTCCTACAATACATTTTTGCCAATTTAAATGTATAAGCATAAGCACCGGAAGCAGCTGGAGTAAATTTTGGGAATTTCTGAATACATTTTCTCAATAAAATTTCCAGTTTGACATTTGAAATAGTTGAAATACTGAAAGAAGTTGAAATGGCATTAAGAGTGGAAGTGCTGGAAAAAGTTTAAGTGATTGCATTGAATGAAATTGAGTTGAGGATTTGCTGTGAGTTGTGAGTCTGGCCCTAGTTCTCATTTGACTTTAGTCTCCGTTGCAGTTGCTTTACCAAACTGCCGGACTTCTCCTGTCCTTCTGTAAACTCTGCCTTAGTAGTCCGACTCCAGCAGCTCCAAATTAGTCATCACTACACACGGGAAACCGGGGGCAGCCGCCCCCCCCTCTGGACAGATTTATAGAGCTAGCCTTGAACGCTGGGCTGTTGCTTGTGGAGCTGAGCCCATCTTGTTCAAGGAGGAGAGCTTTTCAGTTGTAGGCTCCTTCTATCCACCCGACAAACATATCTTCATGACTTATTGGATCGGTGTCGGCGCTGAGCTCTCATTTCTGCAATTACATCGTAATCATACAGCAACAAAATATTATACTTAGTAAATTATGAGTTGAGATACAGAAAGTACAAATACTGTAAAAAAAACTGGAAACTTTGTCTCGTTTTTATCGCAAGGTGCCGTCCAGTCGAGCTTTGCTAATATTTTGCTTTTTTTTTTTTTTTTAAAGGGGAACTACGTCCATTTTCAAAATTCGTACATGTTATTCCTATGGTCTAAGACAGTCCAAAGATATTAGTAAAAATTAACAACTCTCTCCCAAATCCAAAAAGTACTAAAACTCAAATATGTGATTTAAGTTTAAAGTGCGGAGCTGCTCCATAGACAATGAATAGGGAGAGATTTCTACATGACACTGAGAGCAATGAGGGGAATGTTCTGAGTATATGGCGTGGCAGTTAAGCATAAGAAATTGTGCATTTTGCGATAAAGCAACACATTTGGCACAGATGTAGGTTTATATGTTATGAAAAGATATAGATATCAGGGCGCTGCAAATTTGCTTTCGAATCTGAGCAAGGCAGTTGATTTTTTTTCTGGTCTCTAACCTAAAATTGACTTGAATTAGAGATATCGCTGGATAAATATGTGGGTCGCCAGTAACCTCTAATCACAGTTAAAGCGATGCTGAACTTGAAAATGTAATGTGGCAACATGCACAATTGTTATTAATAGTTCAGCTTAGCTGCCCCACTAATATTGGGACATTTTCTGTTTCACAACTGACAACACTACAATAGAATGAAGCTCATTGGGTAAAAAAAAGCAAACAAAATCAGTCTCCCACTCATTGTCAATGGAGTAGCTCCACACTTTATACCCGAAGTGTGAGACTGATGGTACGTGTCCACAGGATCCGTCCTTTCCACGCTTCCCATTCATTGTCTACGTAAGCAGCCGTGCAATGCATTCTGGTAGCATGGCGGCGCGATTCGAGAGACAGAGTGTCACGACGCCTGCTCCTCATTTGCATAAAGTTGAGGTCTAGTCTACTTTATGCAAATCATGGGCGTCTGGCGCAACTCGCCGAAACTCCCAAGAATCTTTTAAAATAAACGTTGTCGATCCAAAATAAAGAACACATTTCGGTGAACTATTTTCAGGAAATAAGAGAAGAAAGTTTCCAAACGAGCCTCCATGTTGTTTCCGGTTTGAAAGCTGGGAGCAGCAGCCCACGGAGGGAAAGCGTTTGTCCAATCAGATGCCGAGTGTGTTGTGTCTAGTGGCAGCCCATCAAGCGTCCAATGCTGGGAAGCGGCGCGTGCCCTCGTGATAAAAACCACCCCAGTGGACACGTACCATTACTTCTCTGGTTTTCTGGCTTTGTTTACTCATGTTCACTAATATTGACTGAACTTTACTAGACCATGGAAGTAACATATTGGAATTCTTAATTTGGGTGCTGCTCCTTTAAAGGTCCCATATTATAAAAAAGGGAGATTTTCATGTTTTTTATTATAAAGCAGGCTTAAGTCCTATATAAATACTGTGACAGTATCGAAACGCTCAATCCACAGGGAAATACACACAGCCGTATTCAGAAACTCTGCATTTGAAACAAGCTGTCAGGATTTCTGTCCATTTGTGATGTCACAAATATACAATATTTAGACCCTTTACACATATTGAAACGTAAACATTCTAAATGTGTCCAAGTTTATTCCTGGTTGCAGTGTATGTGAATGTCATCAGCTGACAGGAAGTACACATGGGCCTAAGCTACACAATTCTGTTGCAATTTCGTCGCAATTCCGTCAAAATGCGCTAAAACAGAGTGTTTAAGACAGAGGGTAAATACAGGCACATTCAGGCCGACAGTATGAGGAAAATAAAGTTTTTTTTTAACATTACAGCGTGTAAACATGCTCTAGTAGAAACACAAAATACAAGTTTGTTCTTGAAAATGAGCACCATATGGGACCTTTAAGTATTTTGGTTGGATTTACTTATTTACTTTTAACTTGCTTTACATTTCTACTTTAAGAAATACATGAAATATCAAGAAGTCCTTTGGTGTTTGGTGGGTTTCACGTGTGCTGGGTTATTTCATGACAAGTAAAAGTAAAAGGGTGTGAACTCTTGAATCCAGGCTTTTCATAAAGTAGTGTCAGGTGCATGCAGCCAAAGTAAACAGTCCCATATCGTAGGAAAAAACTAGAGGAGGTTCCTCGAGAAAAAAAAAAAAGAGAGAATCAATTCATTGTTTTTGCGACTATTCAAAAACCAGAATATAGTTTAAATATGTCGGCATCAATTTGGACATTAGGCTTTAAATTATTTACCCACAGAGCTTTGATCGAAAAATGTTTCTTTTCTGATGGTAATATTTCTGCCTCTAAGATGTTGTTTGTGACATTGTAAGAAATAACAAACGCACACAAGCTGTTATTGTAGATGGTGTTTTACTCACAAGGAAAAAGGTGACATTCTGTGGCAGCGTTGTAATGAGAGCTAAGTGGTCATTACTGCAGAGATATGAAGTGATCGGACAGCAGCTGTGTTCCCACAACAGTCACTCCCTCACCAACATCTGTCTGTCCGTCCTTTCACTCCCACGCACACATACACACACACACACACACACACACACACACACGCACACACACATCATGAGATAAAATAAAAAGGATTAGACCCTAACAAAAATACATTATATTCTTTTTTAACTGACTGAGCTCAGTCACAGTAGAAGTAACATCATGAAAAAAATACTCACTGTACAACCCTTTAAATCAAGATAATAGGCTACACGCTGTTCCTCCATGTAGTGATTTGTGGCGTTATTAGTCAAGTGAAGCTTTTTTAATTTCCTCGTATTAAATCCGTTCCTGTCTGAAGCTCAGATAATGATGGAATATTTTCCAAGAGTGAATCTAAACCTCTCTGTGCTGCGTGTACCGGTGTGTGTGTGTGGAAAAAAAACAACTTTTACAAACTGTCACAGGAAACAATCAGTTTAATCAGTTCATGTAACCAGTTTTTGAATGAAAGAATGTGATGAAATAACCACCAGGCTACTTGGCTTTCAAAATGTATTGACTTTCCCAACACAAGGAGCTAAAAATGGACACTGTCCTTGGAGCTGCATGTTGATTTAAGCCTTGTCCTTCATTATTGGCTAAACCAAAAACTGTAATTTTTTTTGTTTCATCACCATCCAAAATATTGAAATGTTTGCCTTCCTTGTGCTCTTGGGGGGCTAAAAGTTTTGATTTTAGTTTCTGCTTTGCTAAACTTGTAACAACTATGTAACCAAGCATTTACTTTGAAAGTAGCTCCTTCTTGTTACTGATCGCTGTCTCCAGATTAAAGGTTCAGTGTGTGATTCTAATGCAATGCACTTTTTTTATTAAATTCACATTCTGTGTGTGTGCTCTAAAAAAGAAAATCCGGCAGCAGCATACACAGCCCTGGCTCTGTAAATGGCTCAGACCGAGCCACTACGGCTGAACCGAATGGTATTTCCCTCTGTGAGTGCGAACGTAGACGTACTTCAAAGTCACGTTTGCAGGCCTAATTGCAGGCCTAATAGCAGGCCTTATAGGCCTAATTGCATCTGAGAAGGCTCCGACACAAGCAACAGCGGCTCTGGCTCTGGCTCTGGCTCTGGCTCTGGCTCTGGCTCTGGCTCTGCTTCCTTGACATGACTCTGGGAAGCAGCCAGATGTTTCTCCGTTCTCAGTCGAGATGGACGGCACAGCGCTGCAACGTGTGTTTTTCGGTTTAATTAAAAGGCATTTCATTTTAAGGATTCTGTTATCGTGAAATATTGGGGTCCAGCCCTAAATATAACCTACTATTAGTGTAAGCACCACAGCTAGTGGCCGTTTGTGCTGCGCGGTGAAATGAGTATGGTAAATTATAGTTCCCATCGTTGTGTGCTCGGCTCGATTGTCATGTCAGAAGATGAAACATTTGTTTGTTGCACATAGCGTTGTTTATTATATAATTCTTGTTAGTTTCCGCACAGCAGCACCCGAGGTGTTGTTTTGATGCGTTCCGTGCATACGCCTGTTCCAGCCCCTCCTGATTTACAAATTAAACACTGTATAAGGACACGGGTCAGGGTATCTTTTGGTCATTCGATTTTCCTTTCACAAAAGGATATTAAAATACAAAACAATAGTAAATATTTTTTATAGCATCTCTTTTCGGCTTTGCACTTTGTAGACGGTCCCTGAACCACTCGTCTCACAGCCGGCTGCACATAGAGACCAATGTTATGTGTCCAGCTCGGAGGACAGCTCATTTTGATTAAAACGAGGTTGTAGCTCGTTGTCTACCTTACTACATTTCAGAAAGAGCCGTCGTTTGTGTTTTAACAACGTTTTTCGTTCATGAGTTATTGATCCGGGAAGTTTCCATCTGTCAATATCTTTCCAACTTTACCGAAGTTTTTCTGCAGTCATGTCTTCTTCCCTGAGACACACTCTTTTATTGTTTCAAAAACTACGTACTGATCCATGTCCATCACCTTCAGTTACACAGCAGCACCATCTTACGCGCTCTTACGCAACTTCCGGTCGCAGAATATGAAAAAACGGGTGTTCTTTCGTTTCTGTCTTCCAGTGATTTTATTTTTTGTTTTTTGAAATAGAAAATGAAAATCAACATGTTTTTTTAAGTTTGGTTCATCCCTTTTTGACCCTGATAAAGAAAAACGCCTTATATTTAAATTAACATTTTTTATTTTAAAATGAAAATGAAATAACTACTATTGTTTTGTATTTTAATAACCTTTTGTGAAAAGAAAATCGAATGACCAAAAGATACACTGACTGACATGGAGAAAAAATGAACAGAGACAAGACATCGGCCATGCAGTCACTTTTCACGTCAACACACAGGAAGCAGATGAATGATTTTTATCCCGTAGTCTTTTCCTCAGACAGACGACTTCCCGCGGCCGTTTTCATTTTGTTCTGAAGGCTGAAAAAGACTGAGCTACCAGACTCTCTGAACGTGGGATTTCCTGATCCTGCAAGCACTCGCTTCACCGGGACGATATCCTGCAGCAAGTGCTCCTACTGCACCGGTGGAGCAGCTGCATCGGCACCGCTCACAGACGGTCCGTGCCACTTTGTTTGTTTCCCATTTACAGAGCCAGGGCTGTGTACGAACACAGGATTTTATTTTTTCAACGCACACACAGAACGAACAGCCAGCAGACTGCGAGGAGATATTCACTGAATTTGACAAAAAGTGTGTTTGCATTAGACTCCACCTTTAATCTTCTTCCTCTGCTGTCAATAGGAGCTACATGGCTGGTTAACATTGGAGATATAAAAAAAAAAAAAAAAGCAGGGGTAAAGTTCTGCTCTGCTGTCACTCTTTGTCTGCTTCTAAGGTGGAGGTCAGTGGGTGTGTCCCGTCCCGTCCAGGTGGAGGCATCTGATTGGCTGGGACTCCTGACAGCAGCCCTTCCACACCGCCACAGTAGAGCAGGGAACGCATGGGCCACTTCTGAGGAGAGAGAGAGAGAGACAGCGCACTGGGTTAGCTCTTCATGCTAATATGATTAGCACCTACAAACTAGTCAAGACTCCTGCATGGAGCAGGTCCAGTTTACCGCCACTGGCAGCCCTAACCCCCGGCAGTCATAACAGGAACTCACAGAACCATGGTTACATTCGTAACTTACGTTTTATGTACTTATAACTAGAACAAATAAAATAAGCTAGTTATCTAAAGGTAATATTAGTGTTTTTATGTTATTATTAGTTAAGATTATCTAGTTATCTAGAGGTAATATTAGTGGTTTTATAAACTTATAACTAGATATAATAAGCTAGTTATCTAAAGGTAATATTAGTGGTTTTATGTACTTATAACTAGATATAATTATCCAGTTATCTAAAGGTAATATTAGTTGTTTTATGTAGGCCTACTTATAATTTAAAATAAGTAAATATTTTAATTAAAATTAAAATTACCTAGTTAGCACATTTTTTTCAGTTGTCATATAATATTATAACTTTTAATATGTCTTTGTTTCTGCCACATGACAGACACATACAGTATAATAAGCAATGCTGTTGTCATGGTGACAGACACATGATGTGTGACTGTCAATCTTTAACCAATTTTTCTGGTTGGGCCTGTCTCACCTAATTGTCTCATAGACTGATTATCATCTCAAGTCCTGTCCTGTAAATGAATAACTGACAGTGTAATTCACCCAGCGTGATTAGCAGTACGTTGTTGGTTCCTATCCTTCCTTACCTTAACAGGATGCAGGTATCCACCCGGCCTGGGGGGCAGCGTGTGCTCAGCCAGCGTCCCTCCCTGGTCCAGCGTCTCTGTCAGGTAAGCTATGTAGTTAGTAGCCAGAACCAGGACATCCAGCTTGGACAGCTTGGTGTCTGGTGGGACTGAGGGCAGAGCAGCCTGAGGACACAGGAGGTGGGTGGTAATGTTAGATCCAAAAAGATTCTGCACATAACACAAATATGCTTGTAACGACTGTCAAATGTGAGAGTGAGACCTTTTTTAATTTTGATTTTAATTACATCCTTAGCTGAGTGAACTGAAAACTAATGGATTAGTTTTTAAAGATATTGTTTTTAATTGTTTGTCTCTTTAATATGTGCAACACCTTACACAAAAGTAGTCAAATACATTTATGAGAATAAATAATAATCTTCATGGAACGTTGTTGTTTTTTCAGACAGTCACAGCTTTAGACTGCGGCCGCAGCTAATCCGGTTAATACGGCAACAGCTTAACTCAGTCGAGCCAATCACATCAATTGTTTACTGTGCGTAGACCGTTTGCAATGAGAGAGCAACAGCGTAAGAGAGACGTGAGAGAGATGACAGCGTGGAGAGCAACTAACCCTACTACTCCCTGGCTACAGACCGATGGTACGTGTCCACAGGGGCGTTTTTTATCGCATGGGGACTCGACGCTTCCCAACATTGGACTAGACACAAGGCTGTCCCCACCTGATTGGACGAAAGCTTTCCCTCCGTGGGCTGCTGCTCCCAGCTTTCAAACCGGAACCAACATGGAGGCTCGTTTGGAAACTTTATTCTCTTATTTCACGAAAATAGTTCACGGAAATGTGTTTCTGAAAACATTTGAGGCGGGAAATAAGCTGTGCAGTTGCTGAATCTGTCTTTATTTTGGATCAACAACATTTATTTTAAAAGATTCTCGGGAGTTTCGAGAGGCGGGGAGTCGCATCGAATGCCCGTGATTTGCATAAAGTAGACGAGCCCTCAACTTTATGCAAATAAGGAGCGGGCATTGTGACGCTCCGTTTCTCGAATCGCCACGCTACCAGAATGCATTGCACGGCTGCTTACATAGACAATGAACGGGAAGCGTGGAAAGAACGGAGCCCTCGTAACTACTTCACAGACAGGTGCTACTGCAGGGCTGAGTTTTCTCTTCCATTCTCCAGGAAACGTGCGGCGGCGACGTGCTTTGAGTTCAGGCTGGTGCACGCCAAGGGTAGAGTACGAGCTGGGAGGCATCTGATTGGTTCTTTCCAAGCGAACCACAAGGCAGTGATTGGTAGACGTTTTTACAGGATTACAGCAGCTACAGATGACGGCTCTTTTCTTGTTGGATGTGAGTTTTTAAAATTGTGTGTGAAGCGTTGGTCAAGGAATTGTGTTCAAGCAATTGAGAAAAAACTGTATTCTTCAGTCCCACAGAGGAACTCTTCTCCTCGTGGAGGTGGAAGGTTTATGACCAGCAGCCACTCGATCAGATGTCCCTCTTGGACACAATGCATGCTGGATGTCTGGACATATTTTCAGAAGATTGCCAGGGATGGATCAGGCATACACTGTTGTATTTCTATATCTGTAGCGGTCCTATACAAGTACTGTATGTATAGTGAATGAATAGGTTTGTATCACATTACTGAAATTACTCTGCAAAATTGGCAAAATAAATCCTGTTGAAGAATATTGCAGCATTTCTAATTCATTTCTGTAACACATAGCCTACTGTAAAGTAGCACAATCTTTGCAATAAAGAAGAGCTCTTCTTTTCATTGTAATGGAGTCTTGCTTTACACTAAATAAATAAAGCAGTATTCCATATTGTAATGCCAAGTTACAATATGGACGTTTTTTTTTCTATTATAAGGCACAACCTGTTATTGTATGCATGCAAAAAAACCTCAAGATGTAAAAAAATAAATATTCAACACCCAAACGGGAAGCAGGTGGTAAAACACAGATGTGCAGGGAAAGCCTCGGAGTTCACGAGAGCACAAGAAGTTCAACAGCTTGTGTTCAGTGTTAACTTGATGAAATGTCGGTTAAGCGAATGTCCGTGTACCTGCAGGCTGTGGAAGGCCTGTCGTAGGTTGCGTACGCGGCTCCTCTCTCGCGCTGCGTTTTCTGGGGAGTGCTGACCCCTCAGCGTCCTGCACGGCTCCGCAGACTCACAACCAGAACCAGAGTTAGACCTGGACCCACACACAGACTGCACCTGCAGCAGAGGACACGTTTATAGAGCCTCAAATCAAACCAAATCAAATAGGCTCAACTTACAACTTCCTACTGCTGTGCAGTATTATATGCATACAGGAAATTGCTGAAAGGTGCAATGTGAAAGTCAATAATCATCAGTCACTTTTTCAACCCTCTTTCACACACATTTAACAAAAGGATATCTAACGTATGGTATTTTTACTTTATGGTACTAAGAGAAGTTTTTTGAAATTATGAAGAAAATGAATAACTTGTGCTTCTAGCTATTAGATGCTTCAGTACCATGGACGGATAACTGAACGGGCCAGGGGCCCAACAGGTTGGAGCCTCTGTTTGAAGTTACTGCTAACATTTCTTGTCGGAAAGTCACAAAGTGACACAAGACTACCACATGAGACGTAAAATGACTAAAAAGAGATGCAAAATGACCAGAAAGAGACTCAAAACAACCACAAAGAAACAAAAAAAACAGAGAGATTCAAAATGACTACAAAGAGACACAAAATAACCAGAAAGAGACAAAAAATGACCAAAAAGAGACACAAAATAATCAGAAAAAGACACAAAGTAACTAAAAAGAGACTCAAAATGACTACAAAGACATGCAACCAAAAACAGACACAAAACAACCACAAAGAGACACAAAACAACCAAGAGACATAAAACAACCACAAAGAGACACAAATCAACCAAAAAGAGACACAAAACAACCAAAAAGACAAAACACCCAAAAAGAGACACAAAACAACTATGAAGAGACACAAAACAACCAGAGTGACACAAATCAACCACAAAGACACAAAACAACCAAAAAGAGACACAAAACAACTATGAAGAGACACAAAACAACCATAAAGACAAAAAACACCCAAAAAGAGACACAAAACAACTATGAAGAGACACAAAACACCCAAAAAGACACAAAACAACTATGAAGAGACAAAACAACTAAAAAGTGACACAAATCAACCACAAAGACACAAAACAACCAAAAAGTGACAAAAAACAACTATTGAGAGACACAAAACAACCACAAGTGATGCAAAAAGATGTCTTTTGGAATCTATGGTTCTTGTTCTTACTGTATGTAGGAGGGATGGGGACCCTTTACATATCTGTGCCCATTGTCTCATAATCCATCCATGGTTAGTGCTCAGAAATAATCAATGCTGTGTGAGATAACCAGAAAATATTGGTGTTGCTCTAGTGTATGGTTAAAAAAGGGTAGAAATGGATAGAGAGGAGTAACCCAGTCAGCACTCACCAGGACTGCTTCTAAACACGTGAAATGTGCTTGAAAAGTCCAAACTTGTACCAAAAAACACATCACTTTCAGGTATGCATCCTCCACAGGTTTTCCCTATCATTAGTTTAGTTCAACTCAACTGAACTTTAGTTGAGTTATCTTGAAAAAGGGAGATTCATCTTACTTGTTGGCACTCTGCTCTTATCTTAAACTGCCCACATCACACTAATAAGTTATTGGCATAGTCTAAACATCTGTTTATCACTCTGTGGGAAAGTATTGCATGATCTCAGTAATACTTTGCAAGATACAGAAGCATGATGTCCCATAGTTTTCATGTGTGAGATTACATTTCACTAGTTTTGTTAAGAAAACAAATTTTAAGCAAGTGGTTACAATGCCATTTTATATCCTGGTATGTCATCCTGGTATGTTCAAATTATGATAAAGGTTGTGCAATACCCCACAGGTTTCTCAGAATTATTAATTGCCAGTCTGTCTTCATGCTTGAGTTTCAGACTCACCCACTTCCTGCGTGTGCCCTGCCCGTGTCCGTGCAGGGATGCCGGGCTGCCGGCCGCTCGGGGCTGGTGCCTCGGCGGCTCGGCCGTGGAGCTGGAGACCAGCTGGTGCTTCGCTGCAACCGACATGAGACCTTCCAGAGGATTCACCGCCATGGGTGCTGCCGAAGCGCTGTAGCAGACTGTCCCGAAGACTTAATTCAATTTGGCTCAGTCTATTTTCATTGGCTGGATGGAAGTTTGCTTTCCCGTTGTTGGAGGTTGTAGTGAAAGTATCATCCACCGAGTGCTTTGGTAAACACGCTGCAGAACACGCAGGTCATCTTAGCATTTTAAAAGTCAAACACTGGCTCAAGAACAGCTGAAATCACTCATCTGATCTCATAAACATTCTACTCTGTGCTCATGTTTTTTCTGTAGCTACTGAGGACCGTTCTGTTCGAGCATCTTCAAGCTCTTTTCCAGAGTTCACCAGGCCTCCACGGGTTCCCAGTTCCAGCCAGACCCCTAAAAGAACTCACAATCACCGGCCGACTCTCTGCGCATCACCGTCCATCCAGACAATTCCTCCCAGTCTGACCCTCTCTCTCTCTCTGCCTCTCCGTCTGTCTCTGCTTGTTTCCTTATCGGGTGAGGTAATGTGGGGAACTTCATGTGGTCCTTATCTCAGCCGCCCGGTCGTCCTGATCCTCCCCTGGCTGTTCGGCTGCCAAGAAGAGCAGGCAGGCAGGCAGTCAGGCCTGGGGGAGTGCAGCACTGGGAGGGTGTCCCGAGCCAGGGCACTGGGGGGGCTTGGGAAACTCAGCGCTCTGCTAACAACTGGTTAGGGGGTGGGATTGGAAGCTCGGGGCAGTGCGACATTGAACATTACCAAAGAGAGGCGGAGGAGTCTTTTGGTTTGTTGACGTGACAAGACATTCGGGGCATCCCAGCATCTTAACAACCTCATTATGAAACGTCCATGTCTGTCCAAAATCAGTCATCACTTCATCATTCTATCCTGTTAGACATTTGTGTAAAATTGTCATAATTAGCGTATGAATTCTTGACTTATGGCCAAAAATGTGTTTTGTGAGGTCACGGTGATCTTTGACGAACCAAAATCAGTTCATCCTTGAGTCCAAGTGGACGTTTGTGCCAAATTTGAAGAAATTCCCTCAAGGCGTTCCTGAGATATCGCGTTCACGAGAATGGGACGGATGGACGGATGGACGGACGACCCGAAAACATAACGCCACCAACTTTTGCAACCAACTGATGCGATATAGATCAGAACACACGACGCAACCATTCTGGGCATACGCAGTATAACTCCAGGGTGGTATTCCAGAAAGGAGGACAAATACATTAACCACATCTGTATAATGCAAATTTCGGGAAGTCCTACATTTCCAGAGCCAACAACAAGTTCACCTAACCTTGCACGGCAGCTGGCGAGAATCGTATAGGATCACATCTCACACGAAAACCCATCTCGTCAGGCTTTGAGTAAAGCGTTTGGGTCCAGCTCGTGAGATAACGGACAAATCGGCGTTCTGTGAGGAGCTGTAGTAGGTACCGTAGGTGTATGAGATTTGAGACCCGGTGAGACGACACAGAGATGCGACTGTTCATTCTAAACAACAACGGCAGCTCCTGAAGAGGTTAGCGTAGATGCTGCGATAGCATCAGTTCTATCAGAACTGGAGAGTATCTCTTCTTTGAAAGAAGAGCAAAGAACGGCACTGAAGGCGATGTTTTTTGGCCTTCAGTTTGTTTCACTTTTGTTAGTTTGATTGACAGATGGTTCATCCAATCACCTGCCAAGTAGTTTTTGAAAGTGCCTACCCTTTTCTAAACACTTTCCAATGGCAGCTTCTCTGATGGTTCTGTGAAAACAAACAGCGTCAGGTTAAAGATCAACTGCCCCTGTTCCAGAAATCAATTTTAATGAAAGTCTATGTCTGTTACTATGGCAACTGATGCCCTGAAGATGACTTGCTATAAGGCAGGTTAACTTAGTCTTTACCTGTCCCAGTTTTCATGCTCTAAGTCTCAACCAAGATGCTAGCATCAAATGCATTATTTTCTCCAAAACTCTACAATGCTGCCTCTCATTTTACTAAGGCCAGTTGGACAGTCTATCACGACCACCATCGTTTGAATATAAAAACAGCAGCATTTAATGCAACTAGAAAGATGATTTTGGAGCAGGGCTGTAGTCACACCTGAAGACTGTATAACAAAATAACAGACTGTTATTAGCAGTTAGGACAGTGCGCTACTCAGTGTCAATTTTATTTGGTCAAAGACAGAACATTGTGTCACAATCTGAGATACAACACGTCATCTTGGAATGGTAGCATACACCGCAGTTCATTTTAGATTGCGTAGTTTTAAAAGGGAAAGGTACGATTGGCATTTTATTGTGAAATAAAAATGGTATTTGTCTCGTGACAACATTTCCAAGGCATTCTGAGGAAAACGTCTTTTCGAAATATAACCTAGTTATTTTCATCATTTAAGTAAATCAAGTAAAACTCATCAAACAGCATCACAGATTGGATCCAGCTTCTTGCAGATCATGATTGAACTCTTTATTTCCAGAATTGTTACTCTCATGTTAGACTATCGCGCCTACATATCAAAGTGCTGAATGTCCAAAACCTTTTGAAGACATTCAATTTCATATCTTTAACGGAGGCTTACATCAACATACAGTAACCAGTGCTTCTTGTCTCTCCAGTCATTGTAAAGTTAGTGCTTGAAGCTAGCAAATCAAAGTCATTGAGACAAAATGTGTAAGGGATAATGTACAGCGAGCCGGTCATAGATGTGAAAGAATCCCCGACGGGACGATGCTGATGGTGGCAGAGGGGTCTCTCATCGCCCTGAAGGGGATTCTTTCACAACAATGACTGGCTCACTGTACATTATCCCGATAATTATACGGCTACTTACGGAAGAAATCAATATTTTGACACAAAAACGGTCCGCCAGAGTCCCACATCAGAGCTGCGCCCATAGCAACGGTCTGTTATACATGGCAACGGTCTGCTATACATAGCAACTGTCTGTTATACATAGCAACGGTCTGTTATACATAGCAACAGTCTGCTATACATGGCAACGGTCTGTTATACATAGCAACGGTCTGCCATACATAGCAACAGTCTGTTATACATAGCAACGATCTGTTATAGAGAAATTACAGACCGCAGAATGCCGCGATTGACAAATCAGAATCAAGTATTCAACACAGCCTTGTAATAAAAAATTTTTAACGAATAGTAAATAAATCAAAGACAAAGTGTAACATATTAAAGACATCTGCCTTCGTTAATCTTTTAAACTACTAAAATGACTTTGAAAGGAAAAAATAGTCAAATGAAACCTGATTCAGAGGTTTAAGGCGATATTGTGGCAGCATGGTTGTGGCTTCATGTTAGAGCTTTTTCATGTTATCAGTTGGAGGAATGTCTGGCACCTTGTCCAGGCTGTCAACACAATAACAACAGGTGCCCCCTGACCTCCCTCCCATCTGCAGCTGCTTTGTAAACTGTACCAATACTACAAAGCTGAGGGAAGTTCTGAGGAGGGCAGACGGTCTGTGAATGGATGGACGCTGGTTTCGGGTTCCTGACTTGTAGCTGTGAATTTGTTAGGGACTAGTAGGGATGTCACGATACCAGAAAATTAGTAGTCGATACCAATACCAGTGAAATCCCACGATCCTTGATACCAATTTGACACCACAGTAAAAAAACAAAAGTAAAACAATAAATCCCATACAGTTCAACATCCACTCCTTTATTACCATTAACATACTGTTTTTTGATATGAAGTTAAAAAGGTCTTAATTCCCTCTCTATAATCTATTTTATATCGCTGTGAAAACATCTCCTTCAAACAACTGGATTTATTCAAATTTCTCGCCGAAGACTGCATTTAACAAGTTTGAACTAGGGCTGTCAATGGATTAAAATATTCAATCACAATTAATCACACATTTTTTCATCTGTTAAAAATGTACCTTAAAGGTAGATTTGTCAAGAATTTAATACTCTTATCAACATGGGAGTGGGCAAATATGTTGCTGTATGCAAACGTATGAATATATTTATTATTGGAAATCAATTAACACAAAACAATGACAAATATCATCCAGAAACCCTCACAGGTACTGCATTTAGCATAAAAAATATGCTCAAATCATAACATGGCAAACTGCAGCCCAACAGGCAACAACAGCTTTCAGTGTGTCAGTGTGCTGACTTGACTATGACTTGCCCCAAACTGCATGTGATTATCATAATGTGGGCATGTCTGTAAAGGGGAGACTCGTGGGTACCCATAGAACCCATTTACATTCACATATCTGGAGGTCAGAGGTCAAGGGACCTCTTTGAAAATGGCCATGACAGTTTTTCCTCGCCAAAATTTAGCGTAGGTTTGTAGTGTTATTTAGCCTCCTTTGCTACAAGATAGTATGACATGGTCGGTCCTGGCTTTAAAACTGAGCTCGCTACCACCTAAAAATGGCAAGTTGCATTAATGTGTTCAAGAAATTAGTGGAGTTAAACAAATTTGCGATAAATGCATTATTTGGTGCTAACTTTGACAGCCCTAAAAAATATATACGTCAATTTTTAACAGCTGTACTAACCCTGGCTCAGGTTAAACCATTTGTATAACAGGAAAAAATGCATACAGAGAATGAATGCAATAGAACTTTCTTTTATTATCTAGTTTGAGAGATGTAAAATGTTGCCAAACTGCTGACATTTTGCCGATCAGTACTGCACATCTCAACAGAGATGAGAAAGAAGCGAGATTGCTCTCGTCAGCTACTTCTATCATCGATTTCAGATGCAGCAAACGTTTGATGATGTTAGTATCAAAGGAGTGATCCATCTCGCTTCTTTCTCATCTCTGTTGAGAGTTGCACTTGTGCAGTACCGTTCAGGCGGGATGTACGGATCGGGTAGCGAGTGGCGCGTATTGTTGTTGTTCCTGTGTAGCATAACTGAGCTGATAAATGATATTATAATCGGATCGGTGCATAGACTCACATCCTCGCTGATACCTGATCCATCATTTTAGATCTTTTAGATCTCTTTCTGTTTGGCTTCTTTCACTGCTCAACTTTCAAACATTTTTTCTCAGCACAAGACCGACTCACTGACAAAGAAGTATGATGAGGAATTTCACTAGATAGAGCTCACTATATTATCAGTTCCACCTCGTAGAGGAACACAGTGCTTACTTCACAATCTAGAATCACACACGTCTACTTACTGCTCTTCCAGATTATTCTTCATTCTGTACGTTTAGTTCATTCACCTGTTCATCAGTCCGCCCCCCTACTACTACTTCTTCTTCTCCACAGTCTTAGTGAAGTTCTGGATGTCCTCGGCCATCAGCTGGGGCTCCTCCATGGCGGCGAAATGGCCACCGCGGGCCATGGGCGTGAAGCTCACGAGTTTACGGTACTTCTGTTGGACCCACAGTTTGGGAGTGTGCATCAGCTCATCGGGGAAGCTGGCAAACCCGGTGGGGACGTACACGGGTATCCTGCGAAGAGACGATGATGTGTTAGCGTTTGACGAGGGGGATGATTTTAACTTTAGAGATGATATTTAATGCAGGAAGCTGGTACACCTCACTGCCTCACCAACATGATAAAAACGAGTCATTCTGAACTGCACCTCTGTGTGATGTTTCCACTGGATGTTTCTAGTTTAGGGTCTGAATCCGGTTTACACATGATCACCCCTAACAGTCTGTTTTAAGTAAAGAAGTCAAGCAAAATCCATTTATTTGTCATTTTATCCACTCAAAATTTCTTTGAAAGGTACATTTTGGCTTGAAACTGTGGCCCAGGACTCATGTATTGTAGCTGCATTATTAGAGATGTTCCGGTGCCATTTTTTTCCATTCCGATACCCAAACTTGTGGCCGATACCAGCGTGATTTAAAAAAAAAATATATATATATAGTATTGTATGGCCTGACTCAGGTTGAACCCTTTGTAAAACATGAACAAATACATGGAATTGTGGAATTTATCTCATCATTTGTTGCTGCGGTTCGTCCTTTTTTCCCCCTTTAAAGCCGTTGTTCTCTTTCACCTTGATGTGTCTTCAAATGTTTTAGAAGATTGCCGGTGTTGAAATTGGTAACCCTACTGCCACAGCGGCGAAGGAGAATTGATTTCCGATTAAACAAGTTGATTTTTTAATAAATGATGGTATCGGATCGTACGTAGACTGGTGTACTCACCGATACCCGAACAACTCCATACATTATACAGTCATTTAAATAGACAAATTAGTTCCCACTGTAAGTTTCTTCATCTGCTCTTCACTGGATCGTTCACATTAAACTCTGTGGTTGTCACTCACTTAGTGTGAGGCTGGTCGAGGCCTTTGCCAACGTTCTCCTTGTAGAACCTCATGGAGGAGACGATGCAGCCAGACGTCCAATAGATCATCACATTAGTCAGCAGGTCATCCAGAGAGAACTTCCTGCAAGGCACCAAGATTTAATATTACAGTAATGAGGCCAGTGTTGCCAGATCAGATTGCCATTTTCCAGCCCAATCACAAATTAAAACCCGTCCCAATTCAATAAAAAACCATGCCCAAATCATAACCTGTGTAAAACCATTCCATGCACAACAGAAAACACATCAGAAGCATATAAATCTGCATCAAATAACCAAAGATAAAAGGTTCGATAGGCTATCGCAACCCACAAAGAGTGCAGTCAGACGACCAAATACACAAATCCCCACGTCAATGTCAACGATGATGACGTCAAGGTAAGTATCGGTCCTCCCTTATCCCTAATGATGATTGAATGCAACTCATGTCAATCAAATATTTCTCAAATAAATGAGTCAATAATATGAGGGAACGCTATTTTTCCCGCCCAACTCAATGAAAAGTAGCCCAATTGGACTTAAACCTGCCCAATCTGGCAACACTGAATGAGGCTACTGAGTGGTACCCACTGCAGTAAACCCATCAATCATCCATATATTGGATTATTACTGTGGCAAATTTGACTCTTACAAACAACAATCCCATTTTACATGGAGCCTGGGGGCTACTCCTGATACATACAGTATGCTACTGCAACTGATGGTATTTAGAACTTACTGCATGTTTGTACTTGATAGTTTGATACAATATCTTCATACTAGAGGATAATGAAAAGGATGTGGTGAGAGCAAATATCAGCACTTACTGACTCCCTTCTGTTCTAGTTTAGTGTTCTATTTACCTGGTGAGCCCTCCGTCATCCAGGTTCCTGAAGTCTCGGCTCGTCCACGTGGAGAACTTCTCCAGAATGTAGGAAGCCAGACCCACTGGGGAGTCATTCAGTCCTCGACCTGAGGGGCGATTTGTCAGAGTTATGGATTTGTTGATTAAAAAATAACAAAAATAATAATACAATCTAAGATTCCATTAACCTCGTCCACTCTGCCAACTTTACCGTCTTTCAGAGGCTGCAGCAGGCTAGAGTGAAGATACTGGTGTCACATGAAACTAGAAAATCTAAAGAATCCATTGGTACCAACCATGTCATACTAGCTTGTAGGGATGTCACGATACCAGAAATCTAGTAATTGATACCAATACCAGTGAATTTCCATGATTCTCGATACCAAATTCGATACCATGGTAAAAAAATTTATAAATAAATAAATCCCATGTAATGTGTACATATGTCTATATACTATATCCTCAGATTGCAAGCAGTAGTTTAAATTCACTGACATGGTGACATTTCACTGGGTAAAGGCTACCAGAGGTGGGACCAAGTCATTGTTTTGCAAGTCACAAGTAAGTCTCAAGTCTGTGACTCAAGTCCCAACTCAGGTCTCGAGTCCTAAACAAGCCATATGTGCTCTTCACCAAATGTAACATAATTTTAACAGCAGAGTAACTGGATCCAACTGGTGCTCAGTAACATAACGTTAGTTCTTCATGATTTTCTCCTGAAACTTGATTGGATGCTGTTGGATTGGTTCAAACAAAGTGGATCTGGGGAGTTAAGTGTAAGATAATCAAATGCACGTCCCAATAACATTCACCGGAAATAAAGAGTCCAGAGTTCAATAAAAAAAAAAAAACACCACTTTTTAGAGATTTAGCAATAAGCAACAAAAGATAGAAATTCAGTTTGTTCAGTTTAGTTTTTTCTCCCACGAGTGAATCCTCTTCTCCAACATAAAGGATCTCTGCATCTCTGGATCTCACTGCTGCATGGCGCTGTAATGTGTGGGTGTGTGTGTCTGTGTGTCAAACTCCGACACAGAGAACAGAGGACAGAATCAGACGCATTTGGCGCTTGGCGGGTGTTAATTTCAGACCCTGCAGGCATCGTACAGTACCTTCGGTACTGTAGAAAACTAGTACCGTCACCTTTTTAGAATTTTGGCATCCACTTGGTACCGAAGTTTTGGTTCTCGTGACAACCCTACTAGATTGTCGGGAAGGAGGGTAAATAACGCTCCGAAGTCCTAGCAACTTAGGCCAAATTTTGCCAAGGAAAACTGTCATGGCCATTTTCAAATGAAAACCTTGACCTCAAGATATGTGAATGAAAATGGGTTCTATGCATTTGGTACCTTTACAGACATGACCACTTTATGATAATCACCTGAATACTGGGGTCCCTAAACAGTCTTTTGGGGTTTTTTTGTGGATCCAATGAGCCTGATTGTATTCATGTGTAATGATGTTAGTCCCCATTGTAGCCATTTCATTGCAGTGATACCATTTTTTGAAATTTGACCTCACTGTATAAAAAATTAAACATTGTGACGATAAAGTTTCATTAGACATGGCTTTCCTAGCTAGATTGACAATACGGGGGGTTCTGAGCAGTTTCCACATCAGAAGTGCTCACCATCCAATCGCTGAAAAATGCAATTCTTGCAGAAATCTCTCAAATATCAAAAGTTTTTGATATCAAATCACAGCATGGCTTTTTCTATGGTGTTCCTCAAGGTTTTGGTGTCTTAATGTGGTATTTTGGAGGGATTATTCATCATTTTTATCAATTCTCAAGTGGTACATTTTTTTTTAATTTAGCACCAAATCTGTGTAACAAATGGTATCAACCTAAAAATTGCTGCAACAACTTATGAGACATAATAGAGTATGGGGATGGACATCATATACTTCTACTTCTTCTTCTACTTCAAAAAAAAGAAAAAAGAAATAAATGGGGTAGAGTGGAAGAGGTTAACCTTTTAAAACTATACTGAAGCCAGTCTAGAGTCACAGCTCGCAGGTTGCTAGGTCCTTACCCACGGTGTCAGGCTTGGTGGCCTGGATGTGCATGTAGCCAGACTCTTTGATGGACTCCACCACCAGTTTCTCCATGCAGGGGTAGAGGCGCTGGATATCCATGTCAGTGAAGCCAAACAGCTTCGGGAAGCGGCGGCCAAGCAGGATGGATAAAGTCACGGACAGCCCCGGCTTGGAGGGCGGGGCAAAGTTCACATGCAAGCCTCTGACTGTCCTGGGGTATGGAAACAAACAAAAGAAGAACACAGGCCAATGTAGTAATACCTTATTTGAGCATTTACTAAAAAGAGTGTGTGTGTCAGGTGTTGAGGAAGTTCTTGTGTGTCTTACTTGGGCTCCAGCTGAGCCATGTTGGTGGTGACCAGCCAGCCCCAGTCTCCTCCATGAGCGTAGAACTGCTGGAAGCCCAGGCGCTTCATCAGTTTGTGGAAGATGCGTGCTGCACAAACTGAATTGAAACCTGTTTACACACACACACAAACACACACATTTAGAAATTGCAGTATGAACCCACACAGTTTCCACAGGAAAAGGGACGACGTAAATGCTTCCACATCAATATGGAATGGATTTTGCAGGAAATTAACTCAGAAGGCCCTGGTCAAACAACATTCTCTACACAACATTTTTTTTGTTTGTAAATTGTGTCAGCTCACCAGATATCTAACTATCAAGCAAGGAATCTCTTTATGTGGGTGTGTCCTTCACATATCTTGAGAACCGTTCATCCGATCTACTTCACACTTGGCAGGAGTATTGCTAAGGCACAAGGGAGTGCAGTGTCGAAAGTGGTGTAATTTGGCCAGATGGTGGCGCTATAACAATAAACTTTACATTTTGGCCTGTAGCCTTTGAACCGTAAGTCTCAAAACAAAACAAAAACAATTTTTTTCCTGGATTTTGTGGGTCCAGATGAATCTATCCATATAAGCCACACCCATTTACATCTAAAATGATTTACCGCCCGCAAAAAAATGGCATATCTCCTGAACGCTTTGTGCTTTTGGGACCACATTTGGTGGACATGTGTAGATATCATGTCTGACTGACCATGGCAAATTTTGTGCCATTTGGCCAATAGGTGGCGCTGTAGCAGCATCAAGTAATTATAAACAAAGGAATCTCTGTCTATCTGTGTATAAACGTATGACTGTCCTTCTGTTATCTCGAGAACCGTTAATCCAATCAACACTTGGCGGGTGCAAGCAGCCATACCGCAGTTGTCGACAACGCCGCCAAGCAATCAGCCCGTTCCAGACAGGTATGCGCTCCAAACGGGCACTACACTAGTGCCTTACTAAAGCCAAAACAATCTAGCCCTGCAATATTTGAATAAACTCAGATCTTTCAATGCACTCAGGTTTTTTATGCATCTATGAACTCTACATGTGTTTATGTTCTGTTTCTGTAAATGGACAACATTTCAATCCCATTGGGTCTTCATCAAGTCAAAACCTAGCATCAATAGTTCTCCACGTCTGCAAGAAAAAAAAACTTTCCAGACTCACCTTTCTTATGTGGTGCTTCCGAAAACCCGTACCCTGGTATGGAGGGACACACCACCTCGAAGACAAGGCCTTGCGGGTCTGATGGTTCCGTTAGCAGAGGGATCAATCCGTAGAACTCATAGAAGGAGCCAGGCCAGCCATGAACCATTATCAGGGGAATAGCAGTAGATCCCTCCGGCACCGTCTTGGGCTTCACATGCAGGTAATGGACATCAATGCCTGAGCGGCAGTAAGAATAAGTTAGAGATTATAGGACGATATGTTCTTCATGAATGTGTCAGCCGTGCAGCCTCACCTTCGATGTTGGTTTTGAAGTGGGGGTACTGGTTGAGTTTGTCAACCTGCCTCCTCCAGTCAAAGTCATTTCTCCAATAAGAGACCACCTTCTGCAGGTAGTGGGAGTTGAAGCCATAATTAAACTGGCTGTCCTCCAGTGAAGGAACAGGGCGGGTGTTGTCTATCCTCCTGTAGAGGTCCTGACAAAAAGGTAAAGAGAGACATGTGGGAGCGTGAGTAAATGCTATGGAGTGACCATCTTGAGTGACAAACTAAGAGGCAATCTAACCTCCAGTTCTCCATCACTGGTGGTGACTTTAAAGGGGCGGATGGTGATGTCCTTCCCACCATCAGGGGGTGCGCCGGCCCCCCACCAGCCATCCTCTGTCTTCAGAACCCGGGTCCTGCTCCTCTGAACCAGGAAGAAGATCAGTCCCCCAATCACCAGGGCAACCAGCACCTCTGTGAACATGGTGCTCAGTGTCTGTGCTGGGACGGGGGATGGATGGACGGAAATAAGATATCATTAAAACTACACAATATTACATAAAACTGAGCAATCTGTCTGTTATCACAGTAATCTATTATAAATGTGCTATTACATAATTGTACCATTAAAGTATGAACAGTTCATATTCTTTGGCCTTTATTAAAAATTGTTAGGGACGCATCGATTGTGAAATTCTGGGCCCATACCGATGTTTTTTGTTTTTTTGTTTTTGCTGTCCTCTTCATTATAAAAAAATAACTGAGCTGTTTTATAATCATTCAGCATTTCATTACACTGTGTTTGAATCAGCACAAATTAAATCATACGCATTTATGAAACAAACTTTAATATAATCTTCTTTCACATGAAAACGATTCTTATTTTTTTTTTAATAACTGCTTCAAAAGCCTTTTAGCTGCTATACAACTACCTACTCAATGAGAAGAATGATTCGGTACTCACACAGGCCAACAAAAAAAAATGTTTTGTGAAATATAAGTTGAATGCAAAAATAAAAGCAACTACAAATATTAGCAGCGTTTCTCACACATAGACTTAACTTGGGTGGGCTGCCCATATATTAACGGCCACCTAAGTATATTTGGTGACCTATTTTATCATTTTTACTTCCCCCAAGGCCAAAGGCCTAGGAAGGAGGTTATGTTTTCACCAGCGTTGGTTTGTTGGTTTGTTTGCTTGTCTGTTAGCAGGATTACTCCAAAAGCTTGCAATGGATTTGAATAACATTTTTTAGACAATCCATTTGATTTTGGGGGCGATCCGGATCATGATCCGGATTCAGGAATTTTTTTAAGGATACAGACATAACAAGTCTGCTGAATGAGAGCGGCATCCACCGATACGTTGCACGGAAACACACCGTGTTAATAATAAGTTCACCACCTCACGGTACCACCAGCTGTGAGCCGTGATCTGTTTTTAAAGTCAGCCACCTTGGCGGAGGTCTGTGCTCTCCGAGTGCCATTTTAGTTATTTATTTATCCGTCGAAGAGAACGACACCATCTGCGATCGATTAACTAGAAGCACCCGCCGTCATGCCAGAGTCGTGTCCAGCCAGTGGCTCCTTCTCTGAATCAGCAGCTGGTTCCTGTCGCCGAGAACGACCACAAATAACCAACGCAACAAGGCAAATATCGTCCGATACCGATATTCAGCCAATAAATAGGTGCATCCCTAAAAATTGTAATGGCTTATTATACCTGATATAGACAAAATAATAACAAATCATTACAGTATAACTACACGTGGCAAAATCAACATTTTGTCTTGCTAAAACTAAATAAATGGATTGAATGAAAGACTTATCAACACAGAAATATGAGTGAAACTTATCCAGGTGACTTTCTCTGACAGCGGTGTAATTTGAGTCTGGGGAACAATGGTTTCATCAGTCATGAGATTAGAGGAAAAAAGCAGCCAAACAAAAGTGTCAGTGTTGTTGTGGTGGTGGCCAGCTGACAGGATTAGGTAGAGAACAGAGCTGACCAGATCCCTCAGTCACTGGGTCTGCTGAGACCTGCATGACCGAGCTTTTCTCATTCAGGAGAGCTGCGAGCATGGAAACACACCGACCACTGCACCGCCGTGCTCTGTTCTAACACTTCATTTACATGTAGCCAGCAGGCATGTCTTGTATCCAGACCGAGCTACCGCAGCTCAAACAGCCGTCCATTACAGCAGTAATTGTCAAAGTGGGGTCCGTGGCACTCTGTCAGGGGGTCCACGAAACAATTTGCTATAAAAAATTGTGCTGTATCATTAAAAAGTGCAGGTGGGCACAATTTGCGGCAATAAAACGAGCATATTGCATCCATTACGCCCACCCACGATAGATTTGAGCCGATAGAAACTCTGATACGATTGTTACACACAGCAATAAGTTCATTATTTTCAAGTTGAAGCACTTACTAGCAGTTTGCTTCAGACTGGTGAGTTTAAATATCTGGATTTATTAGGAATATGCCAGTCTTGCTCCTGTTAATTTTCTGAAATAGTTCATTAATTACTTGAAATGTAGGCTATAAATACTGTTCAGTTGAGTCAAAATGCAATTTGAATAAAATCACCCTCTGTTTAAAGCAGGGGTCTCAAACTCGCGGCCCGCGGGCCAATTGCGGCCCGCAAGACGATATTTTGTGGCCCCCACCTTGATATGAAAGTTTAATGTTAGTGCGGCCCGCAAATTTTTTTTTTTTTTTATAAAGTTTTTTTTTTGCGGGCATTTTTTTCATTTTTATTGACAGGACAGTGGATAGAGTCTTGGAAAGGGGGGAGAGAGAGAGTGGATGCGGAAAGGGCCACAGGCCGGATTCGAACCCGAGCCGCCGCGGTCAGGACCAAGTCTTGTTACACGGGCGCCCGCTCTACCAACTGAGCTAACCAGGCGCCCTCGGCCCGCGAGTTTTATGTGAATGGCAGTTTGCCGCGTTGTGTGTGGAAGGTCCCTTTGTTGCGCGAGCCCGAGCTGAACGAACCTACCAATCACAGCGGGGTATATGGCTCCCGGGGGCGGGCAATCGGCCGGGCTTGATGCAAGCAGAGAAACATTTCACAACAACTATGGCGGCGCCCGTGTAACATCGCATAAGCTCGATTAAAGCTTGATTTATACTTCTGCGTTGAATCGACGCCGTAGCCTGACGTGCACCTCTCCAGAAATGTAACTACACGTCGCGGCGACGCAGACCGCAACAGCTGTGATTGGTCCAGTCTGTCAGCGATGCTGAGCGGCCAGGACCCTGGACAACCACAGAAAGTTCTACTTCTCTCTGCCTCCATCTTTTCAATGTTTGTTCACACAAATCCACTCAGATATATTGTCTCTTTTCGGCGTTGCAGTAATATCAGTAAAAGTTCTGTGGTTCAACAGTTATTAGCTCCAACTCCGCTCAGTTTCTGTTTGTAGTACAAGAAGAAGAAGAAGAAGAAGGAAACTCAGAGACGCCGCCGCCAACTAGCGGTTTGGTGGTGTAATTGCAGAGCAACACAAACACAGCAGGCACAACTTTATTGCGGAGTGACACCAAGTGGAATGAATATATATCTTGTCTTTTTCAAAGCCTGCAGTGAAGAGAAAGGTTGGTGACGAGCACAGACAATTTCAGGAAAAGTGGGAGACGCAATAGGCCATGTTCAGAAGAACCGTTCATGTTCTTCAATGTTCCATTCATGTTCAGGACAGTTCATGTTCAGAAGAACCCATTCAAGTTAAAGAACTGTTAATAATGACATTTGAGAAGATTGTTTTTTTTTTAACAAAGCTTTTTTTGTGGAATACCTGATGCGGCCCAGCCTCACCCAGACTCTGCCTCCAGCGGCCCCCAGGTAAATTGAGTTTGAGACCACTGGTTTAAAGGTATATAAGTTGTGTTAACATTCATTATTCCACTGCTGTGTTGAATACTCGATTCTGATTGGTCAATCACGGCGTTCTACGGTCTGTTATTGCTTTATAGCAGACAGTTGCTATGTATAACAGACCGTTGCTATGGGCGCAGTTCTGATGTCAGACTCTGGAAGACCGTTTTTGTATCAAATTATTGTGAAATAAACCCCTTCAGGGCAATGCAAGGTGCCTGCCTTCAAGGTTTTTTTATTTCACAACAGTTACCCGCTCGCTGTACATTATCCCTTACATAACATTGCAAATTTCCCCGGTGTGGGACTAATAAAGGATTTTCTCATCTTATCTTAACATGATTCACATTGAAATGTGTTTCTGTTTATCACTATGAAACAGGTCTGAAGTATTTAGGGTTGAAAATATTAGAATTAGGGCCGTCAAAGTTAACGCGCCTTGAAATGCATTAAAACGGAGCGTTTCAGACAGAGGGTAAATACAGGTATATTCAGGCAGACAGTATGAGGAAAATAAAGTTTTTTTTTAACTTTAAAGCATGTAAACATGTTCTAGTAGAAACACAAAATACAAGTATGAACCTGAAAATTAGCATAATAAGGAACCTTTAAGATACATTTTGAACAGATAAAAAAATGTGTGATTAATTTACATTTAACCGTGATTAACTATGGACAATCGTGCGATTAATCATGCGAGATCTAAGAGTACAAATGCTAGTAAGCATATATGCTTAATCGGTGTTACGATTAAGAGGGGGGTCCTTGGGAAATTTCCAACCCTGTCTCTGGGTCTGTCTCTGGGTCCCTGACCCAGAGACCAGTCTGAACTGACACTGGGGACAGGATATGACACACAGGACAATGTGAGTGGAGTTCAACGAGCTGTCCACTGAGCCAGCACAGCACAGTACAGGCCCCTCACTCACTCACATTACAGACAGCAACAATAGAAGTATCTGTGTGCTACAGTGTGATTAGCAGAAACAAGACCGTGGCTCTATATTACAGGTGCTAGCTAACGTCAATAACAGCCAGACAGAGAGAAGTTTACGTAACTAACTTAACAGCTAACAAATTTATCAAGTACGAAAGTCCACATTTTTTACTACGCACTTTGTATTGAAGCTGCCCGTTACACGTTACCGTTACTTTAAGTCGTTAAGCTGACTGTAACGTAACATTACATTTACGTAAACTCAACGCAACTTGACTTTAACTCGGTCTAAACAGTCACTATTTCAGATGCATGAGGCCAACGACACGTTCAAGAGGATTCAACAGTCAATGAAACATTAGCTGCAGTCAGACGGGACTCAAAGGTTGTAGTTGTGTTACCTGTTCTCTCGTGCCGCTGCAGTATCACACCGTGTGGAGCTGGACTGGTCGGTCGGTGCTCCGCTGGTCCCGTTCAACCTCCTCCTCCTCCTCCTCCTCCTCCTCCTCACTAGAACTAACGTTAGCTCACTCTGCTTCAAGTTAGCTTCAAACTTGGACTAACTTTTACGTCCAGCTGCATGGACACATTATTATGTAAATGTCTTGCTTGTAATTCTGCGCGTATGAAGGGAAAATATGTGAGTATAACAATTCTTCCTGAGAACTGAACTGTGTGGAAATGCCACAGGTGCATGATGGGATATGTAGTATTCTGCGGGATGAAGACTAGCCTAGCGGACTACAGGTATTGTCAGGTTTGTGCTACTGAACCCAAACTGCAGTTTGAAATTATAACATTCATCCAACATATAGAATGAAGATTAACGTTATTTTTTACACGAAAATGTCTTCAATTTGCACCACAGAGAGAAACATTTGTTAGACCTGTAAAAAATAATAAAGCAAAATTTAAGCATGACTTTTGAAGATTTTCATTTTTAAAGGAACTAGCATGCAATTTTTTATTTATTTTTTAAAAATTGTGATTAGTTTATCGGTGCCTTCAAATGAAACTCGTGAGCTCGTGTTTACAACATGGGAAGTCGTGTACACGATATGCTTGGCGTTCAAGTGGTTAAGTGGTGAGAATGCCGCTGTTAAGCAACGGTAATATTAACGTTACTGTCGGCGTCTAGAAGCCACAGAGGCTAACAATTTAGCAAGCTAGCAAGCGGGTAACATAATGCAGGGAATACAAAGGCACAATGACAGAGGAAAAAGATGAGGCCGTTGGGAATTTCAACATTTTCCTCAGACATATTATAAAATTACGAAGAAAAATGAGATACGGCTAAAATTACAATATATTAACTTATTATGCACCGAAAAAATAACTTCCGCCATTTCTGTCAACATGAAAAAACATGTCACAAGTCGTGAACTTCAGAAACTTTCCACTTCCGAGGTCGTGAATACGACATGAGGGGGGCGTTCATATGGACTCATCTCGTAAAAATGGTAAACACGACCCCATCTGAAGGCACCATAACTCTTTCCTAGGAACATTGCTCAGCTTTGTTATTACCCAACATACCACATCCTGTAAAGCTGAAATCATGCATGTTTATGGTTCTTAAAGGTAGGGTTGGTAGTCCTGTTTAAATACATATTTTTGCTGTATTTGTTGAAAAATATTTGTTGAAGACAAAAAAAATAAAAAAATCTGGTATCTGTTGCTGTCGAAGGACTGTAAAGCCTGCCAGCCCGAGCACTCTCAGAGAGGCCAAGTCCCGCCCCTTCCAGTGGACCACCATGAGACATTATTTTGGAAAAAATATGAACGGTAGTCAACGGAGAGACAGGTTTTTTTTTGTTGTTTTTAAATTGCGCCATGACTCACACATGATGTTTGTCAATTTAAAACATAATTTTGCAACTCAAGAAAGACTCAGACTATGAAAATACTTCATTAGAAAGACGACACACCCAAAAGTGGCGTAGTGACGTCCCTCTCTCTGAAGCTACGATGTCTGTGTTTCCTACTGGGATGTATTCACACCAGCAACGGGTCTGATTGTACTTCCCGGCTGATAAAAAGACCAGGAGTTGCTGGATAAAACACATCAGGTCAGATAACATGCATGGTCATAGCTAAGTTAGCTAGCCAGCTAGTGTTGGTGACGTATAATATACGAGACGAGAGGTGTAGTTCACCGAGCGGTTTCACACAAAACTAAATAATACTACGACAAACTGAGATTTTCTTGACTTGCAATTTAGGTTTTACTGTACTTATTTTTTCCAAAATTAGGTCCCATGGGGTCCACCAGAAGGGGAGGGACTTCGCCTCTCTGTTGCACGTCACCGGAGTCTTCCACAAGCTGCTAGCTTGACAGCTGAGAGTTCTAACAATAGTCATGTTCGTTGTTTACGTTCATAATGATCATTTTGGGGGAGTGTCTTTGGAGGGAGGCCTGAAGGGACGGACTGTCATTGCTGCCGACTTGGTGACTTTCTCTATAGATTTAGGGACTTTTGGTGCTGCTAGCTACTTTCATTGGAAAAGAGTTGGCAACATTAGGCTGGTTTTTTTTCAGTTGGATGATTTCTAAAATCTAGTGTACTCTTACTAGTTTCTCAGATAACCGACCATACCTTTAACACGTTGCATACAACACCAGATGATTACAGGAAAGATACTGGCAGCACTGGGGTAAATAAACATTTATTGAACATGTAACGCAATGATTCTCAGACGACAAAATGGCATTTGCAGGTGTGGTGGGGGAGTTCTCCACACTGTCGTTAGGAAATCAGAAGGTCCTGCTTCATTCATGTGGCACGAGTCCATGAAGAAAAATAAAAAGAAACCAATCGCTGTGCTGAAACTGAATCCAACACAGCTACATAGATGTAAAAAGAAAAAAACATGCAATGTCTTCATTGCTCGCCCTCTTTATAACTGAAAATAAAGGTGCCAAAGCTGCTTACACTGCAGCAGTGGATTTGTACTTTTTGGACACTTAGTCCCACGTTACCCCCAAACGCCTCTCATCTTCCTTCCTCTACATTTCCTAAAATGTCCCTGCGGCCTACACTGACCTTACTTCATACAGTAATATCATCAGAGATGTGATCACAATGCCTGAGAAGTAAAAGCAGGATAACTGGATTTTTAATGATTAAGGTATCGTAATAAAAAAAAAATACTGAGAGAATAAAATATATACAGTATATGACATCTCTGACAGTATTAAATCAGTGTAGGCAGCCAGATCACCCTCACCACATTCCCATCTCTCAGACTCCACATTGCACTCAGATGGTACTGTGCTCTCTCCACAACCACTGTATACACTGAACTCAGTCCAGGTGCTCCAGAAGGTCAGTGCTTCTGGAGCATTTTAGTCCGTCTCCATGGACCCGCTGTGCGTCTCCTTGGAAACCATGAGTCTCATCAGTTTTCCGTGAAGCTTCTCGATCTTCTTCACGTCCTGGGCCTGGTCCGTCTTGTACTGTAAACACTGCGGGGACGGACAAAAGACTTCATGAGGGCAATGGCAGCTGCTATTACATTGAATTGACCAATTGGGGTGACGGCGCAATCATTTTTACGTCAGAGATTAAGAAGTCACATATCAAATATGGAATTCTAAAAGTTTTTTTTGCTTGACTTGCTCCTTTGCCCGTGTTGCCCAGAAAAATGAAGCCTACTAACTTTTCCCTCTCTTGATTCTTCCTCAAGCACCAGCAGGTCAACATTTTCACTTTTCCAGAGAAGTATGTTTTCATCTACAAGATGGATTGGTACAGAAGTTTGTATCCCCACGAGGATGAAACCATGGCCCAGACTAACCCGACATCAAAGAACTAGCGGCAACAAAGGCCGACTGTTGCGTTGCCTTCAGTCGCCTGTGTCTTGACTACAGCCGACGGCCAGTTAGCGCGCACGTTCCATGCCTGCGTGAGATGAAATAACTCTCCACACCAGCAGGCAGCAGTAGCCTGTATTCATCATTCAAAAAGGGAAACCCGAAGACCGAGGAGGGCGGATAGACAAGCCGTTGTTATGATACGTACATGAAACAAAGCGGCGTTTGCCGACCATTTTCACACCACTCTCACTCACCACTTAGCTTCATTCCAGATGGCCATGTCGCTGTGAAAATATGAGATGAAGATGAAAAATGAGAAAAGCCTTCTGTGTGTCCTCTTGACTTTACTCTAAGTGAGGCTTGCTTTCCTGACTTCCGTTTCTCTTCTTGTGCACTGATTCGTTTTAGCTTAACAGCCAATCAGAGTGATTTCTCTCACCGAAGGGCTCCGCCACCGATTCCACATGATAAATCAGCCAAAAAAACTCAGACACAGGCAGGCTAGAGCCGATGGTGCGGGACACACCGCATAAACTAGGCTGACAGACGCTCACCGACGGCCCCAAACTGTCCGACGGCCGACTGACGGCTTGGTGTGTCGGGCCTTTAGTGAAACTCAGCGGTGTAGTGGTCGTCAGGTAGATGAGTAGTAGGTTAAGAACGTACGTGCTAACTGGCCGTTGGCTGTAGTCTCTGCGGTGTGTTCAAGTGCAACTTGTCGGCCAAGACAAAGGCGACAACAGTCAGCCTTCATAGCTGCTAATTCTTTGATGTTGGGTTGGAATGTCTGGGCCTTTACTGAGGAGGAAGTGGGTATATTCCAATGTCTTTTTGGCTGATGGGTGGGTATGCTATTCACAGCCAGAAAAAAAGGTGGGTATATCCCATATACATGCCCTCCACTACACCACTAGTGATACTGGTAATCCCCTTACTTCATCAGGTTTGTCCAATACACTAGTTTATCTATCAAACACATTGGTTTTCTTTACAATCAGCACGCTAACCTCACAGAGCTGCTAGGCTGTCTGTAGACACACTGCATACAGTTAGATGATGATTCTATCAATCAAGAGAAAACTAATTATTACAGTTGAGTATTTTAAAGTACAAAGTATCAGCCTCACAGTTGTTGACAACTGCTAACGTTTCCACGTGACACGTCACTATAAATCGGATATTCTGGTACTCTACCTCAGTTTACACACACACACCCAGGGTTTAAAAATTTTTTTTTCTGAGAATTGATAGATACAGTATCACAAAACATAATATTTCAATACTCGATATTTTCGTCCACCCTTAGTAAACACTGAGTCAGTGGTAACAGACAGTAGAAATATGGATCAGGTGCTTTTTAAAAATAATATTTCTTATTATAAGGAATCTGCCATCATGGCAGGTGGCCTGAAAGTTTTACCTGCCACAACCAACATTTAGCCTGTTATCTGGCAGCTGGCAGGTGATCATTTCATTCCCTGCACGCACCGTTTTCCCAGCCAACTAACGTGAATACATTATACACGAAACATAGGTGTAATGTTCTATAGGTCTCTGATGTAAACATGATAATTTCCATCATGTGTTACTATCTAAACATGATGTCCTCGTGTCTCTTACCACGGCATTGTCTGTCACTTTAATGCACAGGTTCCCGTCGCAGTGTCTGTACTTGAGAACCACTCGGACCTGGTAACAGAAAGAAAAGCAGGTAAAGATCAGAGCAGCAGTCAGACCACATTCACACCGCTGACGATCTAACCGGCTAACAAGGTACCCAGCTAGCATCTGCTAACCTCCTTCTAAAACAACGTGTTTTCACCTTCATGGGGTCTGTCAGGTAGAGCTTTTCTGCTGCGCGGGCGAACTCCTCCCAGGTCTGAAAGTAAGGCATTATTGTACCGAAGCGAAGCTGCTATTAAACCAAACAATCGGTCTGAATCGGTCGAGCAGGTCGTGTTAATTTCAGAACACCACATCAGCACCAGCGAGGACACAGCGAATCAGAGCGAAGAGAACGGGATGACGAAACCACGTCCGGGTTACAGTTTCAAAACAAAAGCACGTCAAGCACACACTATGAAGATTGTTGATATTTAATAGTGAATCAAAAACAGAAAGCTTAATTAAGTGATGAGTATTTTAATGTATATGGGAACACCTCCATTCAAGATTAAAATGTATCATAACAAAAGTCCCACTGACAAAGAGGCTATGAAGTTCCCATTCATTAGCTACCACTAACCCTAACCTTTACACCCACGTTTTATATACTAATAAACAAAGCAACGCTGTCTGTTGATCGTGATTGTGTATAGTGGGTTGAATCAACTAGTTAGCATCAATGTAATAGGCTACACAGCAACTACTGCCTCTTGATCGACGGTCCCAACGGACCTTTGTTTTGAAATGATCCTTAGTCGCAAGACCGGAAGTATTCCTTCTTATGCTTCTTCTTCTTCTTCTTCTTCTTATAAGTGTTGTCAAACCACCTTAGATGCGCATTACCGCCACCTATTGGAAAGAGCAGTATATTGGCAGTAAAATAAAAAAAACTAACAAAAACGAAACAAAACAAATATTAATAATTTAAAGAATTAAATTCTCTCGATCATTCCTGTTGAATTAATTAGAAGATTGGGTAACACTTTATAATAATCATCATGTATAAATGGTAAATTGATAGTTAATTAAACTAGTTATTTTACTGTAAACAAACAACAAATTAATTGATTAATACTGTTTACTAATTATTAGTAATATAGTAATACTATAATTGATGTTATTTTAATTTATATATTTTAATTTATATATATATATACAATATAAACATTACATAGATAAATAAACTGATAATAAATACTTTACTAATATAATCAGAGTGTAATTGTTATCGTTTCTTATCAGCTATGATACAATATAGAATTTATAAACCAAATTGTTTCATATTACACAAACTAATGATATAATAAAAAAAATTATAGCATTACTAATAATTAGTAAACATGATTAATTATCACTTCAGTGTTTGTTAACAGTAAAATAACTAATTTAATTAACTATCAATTTATAAATAATGGTTATTATAAAGCGTTACCGAAGATGGTGTACTTTCCTTGAAGTCTTTTGTAGCAGATTCCCCCAATTTAATACCGAAATATTCCTGTACTGTACATGGATGTATAAATAGATCAGTACTATATGGTGTAGGAAATTCTACATATTGCCTTCTAGAGGCTGCACAAAAAGACTGGCCTTTCCCAACACATTGCAGATGGTCAACAAGGCTTGGAATAGCAATCCCACATTGCAAAAGTACTGTATTGATATAGCATTATATCATTATGTATCTAGTAGAAATAGTCAGTAGTCCTGCTGCATTAACATGTGAGCTGGTGGAGGTGCAGCTTATTGTATCCACTCAGTACTGGTATTAATCTGTAACAGTGTTTTACAAACTGACCATGTGTTTTGTATATAAAATCTTAATCTGCAACAGTCAGAGAGATTCAACTGAGTGAAAAGTGTAACACCCTCTTGAAATGTATTGGAGTAGTGTAGTATCTTACCAGTAGTATAGTGCTTTGGGTAGAAGTGCTCCAGCTGATCAGAGGATGGAAGTGTTATTTCACAGGTTGTGCACTAGATGGCAGACAAAGCTGAGGTATTTTAATGTAAGGCCGAGGATGTTGGATGAACTCAGAAGACTGAACCAGAAGGTTTGTCCCAACATTTGGCAGGTGCTCTTTTTTTTTTTCTGAGCTTTTCACAGCAAGTGTAGCAGGAGAGATCTAATGACAATCACTGGTCCAGTGTGTTAGATGTCACAATAACAGAGCTGGTGAGGAGTGGGTGGTGTGCTGACGGCTCATTCATCATCAGCTGAGTCAGTTGCAGCTCAGTCCCCCCCCCCCAGCGCATGACTTGCATCTATTTCAGAATCAAACACGTGTAAATAAAGTAGTCAGTGTTGTAGTTACTCCCATATGACTGCAACCTAATAGTGCTGGTATTGTTTTGGTAAAACCAGTCTGCCCTTTCTACAGAGGTGAACCTTTCTACCAAAGTGCAGTGGCATTACATAAAAGCATGATATGACCTTTGCCTCTACCTTTTGTATTATTTTAGAAAACCCTTTCATAATCCTCTTTAAAAACATCACACAACTGTCAGGGTTAGCCAAACTTTTAGTGCGTATCCAGAGAGACTTCAACTGCGTTATTATTAGGGCTGTCGCTCGGTTAAAATATGTAATCGCGATTAATCGCTTGATTGTCCATAGTGAGCAAATTAATCGCACATTTTTTATCTGATCAAAATGTACCTTAAAGGGAGATTTGTCAAGTATTTAATACTCTTATCAACATGGGAGTGGGAAAATATGCTGCTTTATGCAAACATATGTATATATTTATTATTGGAAATCAGTTAACAACACAAAACAATTACAAATATTGTCCAGAAACCCTCACAGGTACTGCATTTAGCATTACAAATTATGCTCAAATCATAACATGGCAAAATGCAGCCCAACAGGCAACAACAGCTGTCAGTGTTTCAGTGTGCTGACTTGACTATGACTTGCCCCAAACTGCATGTGATTATCATAAAGTGGGCATGTCTGTAAAGGGGAGACTCGTGGGTACCCACAGAACACATTTTCATTCACATATCTGGAGGTCAGAGGTCAAGGGACCACTTTGAAAATGACCATGACAGTTTTTCCTCGCCAAAATTTAGCGTAAGTTTGGAGCGTAATTTAACCTCCTTCGCGACAGGCTAGTATGACATGGTTGATACCAATGGATTCTTTATTTATTATATATTATATTATATTATATTATATTATATTATATTATATTATTTTATATTATATTATATTATATTATTTTATATTATATTATATTATATTATTTTATATTATATTATATTATATTATATAATTTAATATTATATTATTTTATATTATATAATTTTATATTATATTATATTATATTATATTATGTTGTATTATATTATATTATATTATATTATGTTATATTATATTATATTATGTTATGTTATATTATATTATATTATATTATATTATATTATATTATGATAGCAGTATCTTTGCTCTAGCTTTAAAACTGAGCCCCCTCCACCCTCTGAAATATCAAATTGCATTAATGTATTAAAGAACGCGTTATTATCACGTTAACTTTGACAGCCCTAGTTATTATTTTTTGTGGACTGTCTATATTGTGTCACTGTCGTCCTCTTCAAGTCTACAAGTCAGACACAGTCTGAGGCCTAACAAGGCTCGTAGCCAGGCCTTCCCTTCAGCTGGGATTGCAAGGCCACAAAATGACCTATATGTGCTATTCATGTCATTCTCCTAATCAACATTCCCATGATGCTTTTTGCATTGCACTCAGATCCAGATAATATAATGGAGGGATGGAGAATAGTATCCCCCCCCCCCCCCCCCCCCCCCCCGAGCTAAATAAAGAAACAGTGCTTATAGTTTTTGGTGGTAAACAGTTAGATTTGGCCTCGGCTCTGGTTAAGCCTCTTGTGGTCCGTCTGTGGATAAGTGGCTTATAGTACCGGCTTCAATTGCTGCGCTGCCATTAAAGTAATGGTGATGTATAATGCTACATGATGGACACGCACACACATGCTATATAGGCTCACACGCACAGAAATGCATGCATGGTGCCGCGGAACCTCGCTGTCCCGGTGACTGACATCAGGGTGGCGATTCTATTTCTCGCCGACATACAGATTAAATCCTGAAGGGTGACGTTGACTGTCAAAAGCTCCACATTTTATCCTCGACAGTCACAAACTCCGCCTCCACCCACTCACACATAAACACACACTCACACACACACACACACACACACAGTAAATCACACAGCTGGTGTCAGAGGGCCACCTGTGGCAGAACATCAGCTCCTGTCTATGAGTCTGACAGCAGCTCTTACTCTGTGGAGAGGGCTGCTGTAGCTGAAAAAGGTATTTGCTTAACCCTCTGAGACCCACAATAGACACGTTTTAGTCTTCTTTTTAGGGGGGTACAGGTGGTCTTTAGGGGGAGATAGCAGGTCAACAGTAGATGTCACATAGAAGTGGTGTACATCATCTGAAAGCTGGGAACATGAAGATTAATTTGAGATGAAGCTCAACACTGAGTGTCAAGTTATTCTAGTCATAAATAAATAAACAGAAATTACTTAATTAATTAATTAATTAAGTAAAATAAATCGTGAATTTGTATAAGGGCTTAGAACATTATGATAGAAGTATATGATGTCCATTCCCATGCTCACTCACGTCTCATAAATTGTTGCAGCAAGTTTTGGGTTGATACCATTTGTTACACAGATTTGGTGATAAATAAATCTTTTTTAATCACTCGAGAATTAATAAAAATGATCAATAATCCCTCCAAAATACACCATTAAGACACCAAGACCTTGAGGAACACCATAGAAAAAGCCATGCTGTGATTTGGTATAAAAAACTTTTGACATTTGGAGATTTCTTTCAAGAATTGCATTTTTCAGCGATTGGATGGTGAGCACTTCTGTTGTGTAAACTGCTCAGAAACCCCCTTATTGTCTAATCTAGCTAGGAAAGCCATCCATCCTCTGAATGCTCTAGGTCTCTAGTTTGTGGCTGTAAAGTTTCATGAGGCTGTTATTATCCTAGAGGTCACCACAGGTCATTTTACACAGTGAGATGAAGTTTTAAAAAATGGTCTCACTACAATCAAATGTCTACTATGGGGACTAACATCATCACACATGAATACAGTTGGGCTCTTTGGATCCACAAGAGTTCCAGCTTTACTGTGATACCCAGTTTATATAATTCAAAGACTGTTTAGGGACCCCAGTATGCAGAAATATTCAATCACATAATTTTAGACTTGGTGAAAATAACACATTAACACTGCATGTTTTTTGCCCCAAACTGCATGTGATTATCATAAAGTGGGCATGTCTGTAAAGGGGAGACTCGTGGGTACCAATAGAACCCATTTTCATTCACATATCTTGAGGTCAAGAGGTCAAAGGACCCCTTTGAAAATGGCAATGTCAGTTTTTTCTCTGTAAAATGTAGCCCAACTTTGGAGCGTTATTTAGCCTCCTTCATGACAAGCTAGTATGACATGGTTGCTACCGATGGACTCCTCAGGTTTTTATATTTTCATATGACACCAGTATCAAGAGTTAAAAAAAAAATCTTGTTCCATTTTATAGTTAAAGGGACTGTTTGTAATTTTGAAAAATTGCAAAGCATGGACAGCTTTTGCACTGGTAAGATGTGTTGTGAGGTTCTTCCTCCTCTGCTTGAGCTAGCATGTTTAAAAGTTGTGTATTCTGACTTAAACTGTATGAAAATGCAATGATGCATCGTTGTCAATATGTTTCTGAGGTTGTCATTTGGTTTTGAACGGCCAAAATACGGCTTTTACTTCTGTTAACTCGCTCATTTGCATATTCTCTGACTGCTGCAGGGGACTGAGAAAGAGCCTGCCACTGAGTGTGTGTGTGTGTTGACTGTGCCCTGTGCTGCTCCTTATAGGTGCGTTATGGTGTTAAATTGTTGTTTGTATATTTTTCCTGTGTAGTTAGGATGGACTGCATTAGTTGAGTAGCCTAATATGAAGATAAGTTAATTATTGACAGTGCAATTTTATTTTATTTTATGAAGGAATGCTTCTATTTACATTTAAACTGGAGGGTTAGAAACCCAGTAAAAGTATTAAATTTAATTTCAGGTGCTATACATTTTATTTATTGACTTGTTGTATTTACTGATTTAAATACACTTGTAGCTTCTGTATTTTTTATGTGCACCTATTATATTTATAACTCTATTTTGTTATATGTGTAACGCACAAATCCCACATAGGCAAAGCATGGACAGCTTGTGCACTGGGGACTGAGAAAGAGCCTGCCACTGAGTGTGTGTGTTGACTGTGCCCTGTGCTGCTCCTTAAAGGAAAATAAATGTGCAGATCCTGATTCCTGGTCTGAGTGGTGTCTTTCAATCTACGAGCAACCATTCTACAGCTGCTACACCTGCTTGGCAGTAATGTTAGCTGACCAGACGAAGGTCTCTCCATGAATCACTGCTGATCATAGTGTTGGCTTTTCCTGAAGCAGGAAAGGTGCCGGGGCTGAAGCAGGAAGAGAAACGTCATCACCTCCCGACTGCGCCCGCAGGGAGACACCGGCACCCGGTCAGAGACGGTAACGTTATTTGCTGTGGAGCCCCGTCACTTCACAAGACACGGAAAACCTCTGTTGGTCTGGAGGAGCTGCAGCAGTTATTTCTGCACAAACGTCCACTGTACATTCACTAGATATTCTCAGAGCTACTAAGTCTTCTGCAGTGTGGAGTGTGCGCGCATGAACGTGAGGTGGTGATATGCGAACGCGCATATGCGAGCGTGCATGGGATCCCGACCCAGTAGATTTATACCTGTAAAAAGTTACAAACAGTCCCTTTAGGTTTTCATGACCTTTTGCACTTGCATTGAATTTCCAAAATCCAAAGGTGTCAAGAGCCATCTAGTGAGAAAGTCTTTTTTTTGTATTAACCCCTGTAAAGATAAAGACAATTCTCTTGATTTCAGTGTTTTTCCTCTGAGGTGTGGCCCTGCTCAACTCTCCCGGCATTATTAACACGGTGGCAGCAATGCACGCATTGCAGATTTTATCAAGCAGAAATCATGTCCTCGCTGTGTTGCGCTCAGGCCCTTAAAGAGTAACCAGTGTTTTTCAGCCTCTGGGAATGTCCCATGATACAGAACTACCGGTTAAAAGTTCATGAACATATAAAGAAACATTACCCGAAACCAACTTTGAGCTCTGCCCGAGGCTCTATGTTCTCAGTGATCCACACAAATGACATCCCACTGTGGAGCCACAGATTTTATACAGACCATCATATTGGTGGGAAAGCAAATTATTATGAGAAACTGGAGAAATAAGGAGCTAAGTGGGGAGACTAACTTGGAATACATTGTTAAATGTGGACAGATCTTGAAGTAAAGCTCACACATCACACAATACCTGCATACACGGCGCAAACACACACACACACACACACACACACACACACACACACACACACACACACACACTCTTTATGTGTCTGAGAATGAATTGGCTGCTTGTAAATTAGATTAGATCATGGTGCGGATTAATGTAGGAATATGTATTTTATTTGCATTTTATTACGATTTTGTAGATATTTTATTTTTATATTATTATTATTATTTTGCATATGGGAATTATTTAATTTGTTGACCATAATGTGACAATGTTCATGTAAAAAAAAAAAAATTGCAAAAAAAAAGCTTTTGGTCCAGTATTGACGGAGAACGCTGCAGATGGCAGCCGCTAAATGGGCTGTAATGTAATCGCTCGGTGCAACTCCTCACTGCCAATTATTAGAAGTGTCTGACAACATTATGGAAAGGACAATACAAAAAAAACAAAACAAATGTTCTTACCTTTCACTTGATCCGTTCTGTTTGTTCGCTAGTTGAAGTCTCGTTCTGAAATCATCTAAATATTCAGCCATGACGTTGAAAACCTCTTAGATAACAGTAAGCTACGCCTTCTGTGCTCAAACACAACAAAGCTTGACAACACCGGCACTCCTCTCTCTCAACTCTCACTCATGTTTCCGCCGTTGTCTTCCGGCAACAAGTCACACGACACGATAACAAACAGACCGGATCAAGTGAAAGGTAAAGAAAAACGGGGACGTACATTGACGGTGAGGAGTTACTCCGAGCGATTACATAACAGCTTGTTTAACGGCTTCTGTCTGCAGCGTTCTCACTCAATACTGGACCAGTTTCAGAAACTGTTGCCCCCATTAGTCACTTAGACACAAGAACAGGGGAAAATAGGGCCCAGGTTGAAAAATACCAAAGTTACGCTTTAATGAATTACTTTAAAAGCTTGTAAAAGAAATAGTCATACTGTGGATGAAGTCAATGAAATTGGACTTTTCAGCAATGGAGGAATTTGGTATAGGTCAGGCACATTTGGCCTATTTTAATATGTAGAAATGGTATTTAAGGCCCACTAAATGAACTTCTGATACAATGATTCATCATTGTAAAGGAAAAAATTAATAAATATTGAAGACCAGATTTCATATTCTTGGCTTTTATGCCATGTGGATAATGGATTCCAAACGTCCCTCATATACAATGCAACCACTGACATGATCCTCAGGTGACCTCAGCATAGGCAACAGCTTCACGTGAATGAAAATGGGTTCTATGCTGCTAAATACAGTACCCGTGAGGGTTTCTGGACAATATCTGTCATTGTTTTGTGTTAATTGATTTACAATAATAAATATATACATACTTTTGCATAAAGCAAACGTATTTGCCCACTCCCATGTTGATAAGAGTATTAATAATGACAAGTCTCCCTTTAAGTTACATTTTGAACAGATTAAAAATGTGTGATTAGTTTGCAATTAATCTTGATTAACTATGGACAATGATGTGATTAATTATAATTAAATATTTTAATCAATTGACAGACCTAATAATTAATAATAATAATAATAATAATAATAATAATAATAATAATATATTCTAGGATTGCTGTAGTTATTTTTCTTAAAAAGCATGATTTAACATGCATAATGCATATTTTGTAATATTCCCAGTCCACTTTGGTCCCAGCTCATCATCACACACAGACACTCAGCAAGAGCCAACTCAGTTGTCAGGGGCAACCTGTACGTGCTACGTCCCACAAGTTGCGTCAAGTGGTGCCTTCATGTACTGTGGGAAACCAAAGACTGATAAATACAAACTGATACAACAAGAGTTTCTTAGCCTATACAACCCAACATTTAGATGTAGCATAATTTAGGTGACGGACAGCAGAGGCCGTATTAACCTAATACAATCTCTGTCAAATAAATGACCCCACAACATGGGACAAGGTGTTATCACCAAAAGGCTACTTTATAAAGTTTTTCAAGCGGTGTGGGGCAGTTTGGTATAAGCTACATATATATAGGCCTATAAATATAGATGATATAGAATACCTACATGCTGTATTGTAAAAAAAAATATGTCAGCATTCAGTAATTTTGTTAACTTTGTTATGAGTCGCCCTAGGATTCAGAGACTTCATTTGTGTATCTTACACACCAAAAAACTGACAATAACATGATATTTTCAGGTGGAATTTCATCATTCATTCATCCATTCATTCATTCTCACTGTGCAATATCATTTTCCACTTGTGCAATGTTGTTAATAGTCTGTTTATTGTCAATACTGTATATACTGGTCCTATTTTTATACTTCCTTCCATTTAAATGGTTCATATTTTGTTACACTTTGTTTAGCTCTTTTTTTACTGTGTTAACTGTGCATCTTGTTTTTTGCACTATCCCCTTTGCTGCTGTACACTGCAAATTTCTACCACTGCGGGACTAATAAAGGAATATCTCATCTCTTATCTTAAAAAGAAACATCACACTGGCTAAATGAGCCTACCTCTAAACATGTTTTCGCCAACGTTCCCCCGTTAATAAAAGGTGTAACATTAGTAAATTAAAAATCGTTTTTTCCAGTTGTGTTACTGTGAAACTTCAAAGTCGGAGCTTTGAGCGGGTCCGTGAACGCAGAGCGTGTTGCAGGCAGCCAGCAGGCAGCGGCAGCAGACCGGCAGCGGAGCGGCACAGCGCCGCATCACACCGACACAAGTGCGTCAGGAAAAACGCTGCGATTCTCCACTTTTCTTCCCAGTGACTCTTCACCCACCAGCGGAGCCGCGATGCTCTGGACCATGTAGGATACGACTGTTTCGTGTTTGTTTTTTTTAAAACTCCCAATTTTCTTTTTTCTTTTCTTTGTTTTTCTACTTTCTCCCGGACAGCCTGCAGACAGACAGACAGACTGTGAAGCCGCTCGACGCGCCGCCCGGAGCCTCTTTCATCTGTCCGCCTGCAGCCTGAAGCGAGCGGTGAACTTTTTGGGGAAAACTACAAGTCACCCGTCGTCCATACCTAAAGGACTTTGTGATATATTTGGCCTGACAACACCTTCGTCATGAGGTAAGAAGCTTCCAGTGGTGTTAAATATGAAATATTAACATATTAGAGAAGATAACAAGATGAAAGTCGGAGTTAACGGGGGGCTGCGGGAGGAAAACTACAAGTGAGATGTTAGCTGCTAAACACGCTGCTTTGATGTGTCACACTGTAGCACCGCTTCTTGTTCTGTTTAGGAAGCTGTATGCAGTGTCTGCCCGCAGTGCCATCATGTTTTAGCCCTATTTACAGGCTGAATGTGGTCAGCTTTAGTCAGCAGCACCGACAGGCTGCTCGTTCAGCGGTCCGCTCACATTAGAGCTGCATCTGAGGACGTGCATGGGTTGGGAATGGCGCTCTGCTCTGCTCGCTCACTCCTCCTGCTGCTGCTGCTGTTACTGCTGCTCCCACACTGCATAACAGGGATTAACTCTGAGCACTGGTGATGGGGTAGCGTTCATTTGATGCCACATTGTGATTGTTACACACACACACATACACACAGGCTGTGTTTGTCAAAGCTCGTGCACTTTTGTCAGCTGGGAAATGCCATGGATGGGGGATGTCTCAGTCTGGAGACACCCAACCCTTACTACTGCAAATGAGAAGAAACTCATAGACACTTGATGACACATGTCAGAGGTGTACTGGGGGACACACATCTTTTATAACTACTGCTGGTAGTCTACCTATAGCAGGCAGCATAGGCAGGGAGGTGCACCCTGTGTGTATACTGCTCTGTAACACCATGCACAGCAGTGGTTCTCAACCTTTTTCATGTCAAGGAACCCTAAATTGAGACACGTTAGGTCACGGACCTCCATTTTATAAGATTTTCGCTCCATCTGAAAAGATTTTGGTTGAATGGACTTGCATTTATATAGTGCCGACCGCTCAAAGCGCTTTACACTACATGGAAGCATTCACCCATTCATTTCTTACGCTGATGGCAGGGGCTGCCATGCAAGGTGCCAACCTGCCCATCAGGATCTAAATATTCCGATTCCTTCGGGAGAAATTTGGTCACTGTGACTTGGACACTTCAACATGTAGACCGGAGGAGGCGGGGATCAAACCGCCGACCTTCCGATTGTTGGGCAACCCCCTCTTCCTCCCTCTGAGCCACAGCTGCCCCCAGTGATTGATATGATTAAGTCCAACTACAGTTGAGGAGATAACTGGGGATGCACCGATATCGATACCGGATCGGATATCGGGCTGTCCCTGACTCAAATAGCTGGATCGGGTATCGGTGACAATGGGGTCGATCCATTCAATTCAATTCTACGTTTGTATACAATATCCATTATATGCTGGAATTTGAAGTTCTGTTTAAGTTTTGACCAATTTGTTGCTGCATTAAATGCACTAATTCCTCTTAATTTTTAAGATTTTAAGTTGTTGGTGTACGATTTATTATTTTGATAATACAAAACAATTCGGTAAATGTATATCTAAGCATATATTTGTTACATTTTGTTTTACAAAGTTAAGAAAGCAATGTTTAAGTCAAGCTTGATGTTGCTTTACACATAACAGAATGATCCCATTCACTTCCACACAGTGAGGCATACAGCTTAGTAACTAAACACTCGTATTAGATCGCTACTTGGTATCGGCTGATACCCAAAGCCCAGGTATCGCTATGGGGACTGAAATAGTCGGACTGGTGCATCCCTAGAGATCACCATGGAGGAAGTGGGACCTATGATCAGAATAGTCACTCGTATGAGCCTTACTCACTTCTCTAGTGAAAATAAACTATTCCCCATTTTTCTGGGGACCCCCTTGAACTCCCTCAAGGACCCCTGGGGGTCCCCGGACCCTTGGTTGAGGACCACTGATGTGCAGTATGTGTGGCTGTTGTGTAACATGGATGGAGTCATTGTTTCCTAGTGAGCGTGATGTTTGCTGTCTTTTGAAGGGCAACAATGACCCCAAGCTGAGTGTATACTTCCAGACAGAATAAAACTGCTCAGTAATACTGAAAGTTGTGTGGCCAGTGTGCTGGAAACAAAAACATTGACATGCTGTATAATTTCCTTTTTATTCTCTTTGGAGTCAATTGCTTACACGTTGTGTTGCTTTCTTTTTCTGGGATTCTAAATCCCCCGTAACGTCATTGTTGCACATTGCTTGGACTCTTGACAGCCTGTCACTTGAGCTCCCACATTGTTCATGTCGCCACCTTAGTGTCAAAGTCTAGAAATGACCTTGTTTATGAAGGACAATGAAGGCTGTGTTTGTTTAGTTCACGTTGAATCGCTTTCCCCTCAGGAATGTGTCCTAAAAATCGGCTGAGGCTGCTGTTACTTGATTCTTCTCGACATGTCCGACACAGCAGCGCGGCAGCTTTTTGTCACATATCTCCCTTCACATGGCGCTGTGAGTGATGCTCTGCTGCATGCGGAGAAAGTTCAAATGTCAGAACAGCTTCTATGGTTAGTGTTTGACCTCAATTCTTTCTTCTTCTTTTTTTCCCATCCCCGATCTAACTTGTATTAAGAAAGTGAGACATGCAGTGTGGATGGTGCCTGCCCCCTCTAAGAAAGCCCCTAATTGAATCCAGCTGTTGGAATCTCTCTGTAGGCCAAACTGCGGTTAACAATAGCTCTGGTTGTTTCAAAGAGCCGCATGTATGTTGTGTCCATGTCCCAGAATGGAAAGCGCTAACTTTTAATCTTCCCTCCTCTTCCTTATACTTTTTAACAACTTTCTCATGTGTGTTTTGGAGCATATCTCTCCTCAAACTGGACATCGACAAACCACCGATGGCAGCAGACGGGAGTAAAGACTCGGTTATGACGGGTACACAATACACGAGAATAGCGCTGATTTTGCCCCCCCCCGACAATCGTCAGCAAAGCCCGGATTTTTTTTTTTATGGTTCTAGAGATTATCTTTCCAGATATTCCTGTGGTGTGAGGTATGTTAAGAGTGTTTTTTTACATCCTCCGATCGGCTCGGAAGTCCATCCTGGCCGCACCGATTTAAAATCGTAAATATTAAACATGTTCAATATTCACGATGGGATCTCCTGTTATGTGTGGGGAACCCCGAGGACAGCTGATGACGCAGTCACGTGGGAAAGAACGATAGCCGATTGAGAGTCAAGCTGACTGAAGAAGGACGGACAAACACTGCCGTCATGGCGGCTGCGGCTAATGCGTGAGCTAATGCAAAACGCAAAGTATAAAGTAGTTGTAAGATGGAGCTCAGAAATGGAGCACCAACCTGTTGATTTGTGGCAACAACGCAAGTGTTTCTTTAACGTGTCTCCATGACTTCATCCATCCATCCTTCGTGAATTTTCAGTACAGAGTAAAAACTAACATCACTAATTCTTCCTGCCCGTCGTCCACCATGTTTGTTTACATTAAAGTCACTTTTGATCGCGAGACATTTTGCGAGATTTCTGTTATTTTTAGTCAGGACTCTGAATGAATCTGTTAGTGTGTGGTGTGCTGTTTTGGCCAAATTGTTGCTCTCCACACACTATAGGAACAAAACTGTTAGATTGAACATAACATGTCGTTATGTGTGGGCTCGCTCACTTTTTCAACATCTTTTAAGATTTGAAAAATCTAAGCAGATGTCAGTGTGGGCCAGCCTTTACTCTTTGTTGACCAGATTGTGCTGGGAGAAGTGAGTGTCCAGTGGGGAGGTATTGATGTACAGTATATGTGGGTGCAACAGGTGTGTGTGAGTGTGAGTGGCGGCCCCAGCTGCTCAGAGCTGACTCATGCAGGACACTTGTGGCCGTGTGTCAGTGTGCCATAAGGTTGTGGCCACGGTGGCAACCCTCACTTATTGGTCCACATGGCTGTTCAGCACATACTGCTGGAGTTCAGCGTTATATTTTCAATATCTCGTCAGCCAACTTGGTGTCACGTGTTCACACAGCTGACTCGTGTAGCAGCACACACCTTGTGCAACTCAAGTACCAGAAGTCCATTAATCTCCAGTACCAGCTGACTGAACAATGAAAGCTGGGAGTAGTTTATCGTGTTCATCATTCAGCAGTGAGTCAGATACCCCTGCTTCGCTCCGCCGACATGTCGGGAACAATAGTTCTGAAAGATGGACATCAGGTTGATTACAGCCAATCAGAACTTCCAAGGTCTTTAAAAAAGCCATTTAGACATCTAATAACTCAGAAGTGGTGCTTGGAAGACCGGCCTGCGGTCAGCGGAGAGAGAGCTGTGTGTATAAGACGAGGATGGTGTGTCGGGGATATGAATGGAAACCAGTGGTGGAATATAACTAAGCACATTTACTCAGTCATTGTACTTAAGTTCAGTTATGAGGTACTTGTACTTTACTTGAGTTACTTTATACTTTTACTCTGCTCAATTTTGAAAGCAAATATTGTACTTTTTACTCCACTACCTTTATTTGACTGCTTTAGTTACTAGTTACTTTTCATATTCAGATTATTTATAGAAAATCAAAGAAATAAATCAACTAATACATTATGATGTATTAGCAGTATATAAAGTACGTAAAAGTAGCTCCACCTTTACCAGCTGCAACATTAAAGTGATGTACACATGCATCACTAATTCTATTTCAATAATATAATATATATCATTCTGCAGAATGAGTACTTATACTATATTTTTATGCTGATACTTTTGTACTTAAGTAAGACTTTGACTTGTAACAGAGTATTTTTTACACTGTGGTGTTGCTACTTTTACTTAAGTAGAGAGTCTTAATACTTTTTCCACCGCTGATGGAAACACAGGCAAACATGCTAACGCACATTCAATTCGACGGCATCACTCAGATGTGCCGATCACTGGGACGAGTAAAAATCCGGTGCTGTGGACGTGGGACGGCAGAAAAACGTATTTTAGCCACCTTAAAAGAAAGGCTCACCTATAAAAAATGAATATCGTTTAAGTGTACAATATATTTAGAACATTTTTGCGACGGCGAACTGAACTGAAAGTGAAACGTATCTGTACTGTTTTTGTCATCTGAGCCTGCTGGCTTTGGAGAGAGCATAGATAAGTTTCACTTTCAGTTAAGTTCCCCGTCAGAAAGGAGAAGGAAAGGGCTGTCTGACGGCAAGATAATGTAGTGAAAATATTTTAAATATAACGTACACATAAACAGATATCGATTTTTTTTAAATTGGGTCTTTCTTTTAGGTGGCTAAAATATGTTTTTCTGTCGTCCCCGTCCATAGCACTGTATTGCTTTGCTCCGTTGTTGGTGCTCCTGTCTGTTTCTCCAAACTGGGGGCACGCCGACCGTCATCTACTGTATATAATACACCTACTATGGATAAGAACCTCATACAACCCCACTTCAAAACACCTGAACTATTCCTTTAAAATAAGTTTTTTGTTCAGTAAAAAGAGGAACAGGGACTCCATCACTGGTGCATACTTTTTGAAGGAAAAATGTTTACTTTTACACTTTTCATGCATAAATTGGTGCCTTTGCCAGGGGTAATAAATAATTGTCAGATTGCATTATTTGAAAAGAAAAAATCCCCTGGACAGCCTTCTCAGGTTAGAGCAATAGCCTCTCAGAATAGTTGTGCACGTCCCTGGTGCAGGTCTTCCATGTTTTTCCAGATTGTCTAGCTGTCGAGGTCCAGCAGATACTCAGCAGCACACGGCTGCTGGGTTCATCCTGACTGTTGAGGTCAAAGATACCTGGCTCGGGCACATTCCTGAACCATGAGGATGAGAACGCAGCCTATATATAATAGCGGTCAGTTCGTTTCCCTGCGTTGTGTCGGGCGGCACGTAGCGCCGATGTCAGCTTATCTCGGTCCGTTTGATAAGCAGCATCGTCCGGGCGACGGGGCTGTGAAGTGTCATGGTAACAAGCGTTGACAACTGCTGAAAGGGCTCCCGGGCGCTGCAGGTTCACGCCTCAGATGAATGACAGCAGCGGAGGGAACTTTTGAATCCATTTAACCGCTGCACTGGAGGAACTGTTTATGTGGAGACAAACACGACCGAAGTCAATCAGGAGGTTAAGCTGGACTGTGGCCAGCTATGTTATCACATCCAAATGAGACATTAATGAGGTCAGCCTGAGGCTAATTTAGAATGAGAATACATTTGTCCCGTACATTGATTTAAAAGACTTAAGATATGGTCACTGACTCAAGTTGCATCTTGAGTTTTATTGAGTCTAGACTGAGAATGAGATGCAGAGAAAGAGTCCGAGGGGAGCTGAGTAATGGTATAGCTCTTCTTTACAGGACAGATCAATAGATCATGTTGCTGCATCATTGTAAGAAGTACGACTTCATTATCAGCGGGCAAACAAACCTAATTCTCAGTCAAATTCAATACAGTAGTCTTTAGCCCAGTCTCTTTTCCACTGCAGGAACTTTCCCCCGGAACTATGGACCTTTTGAGGAACTCTTTGCATTTCGACAGCAGGGACCAAGGTGTAAATTAAGTTCCCGGGACATTTTGCCTGGTCGGGGGTTAGTACTTTCTGAAAGTACCGGAGCTTTCGGGGTGGAGTTTGCAGGGATGATGTCACTGATTGGTGAAACACACACACTCAACTCATGTACCACTTCATTCATAAACAAGGAAGTACTCTAGTATCAATTTAGGACCATTTTAGGACGAGGGGAGAGCATTTCTCTCTGTTTGATAACATTAAAAGTAAAATAAGGCTCTGCTGTCGACCTCCCGACTCATTTTAAAAAAGACAGAGAGACAAAGAGAGAGCGAGAGCGCAGCGCCACGGTGCCCGGAATGAGAGAAAATAAAGTTATTTTCTGATTGTTCCATGGCGGTTATGTTTTAAAGCACAAATAAACCATAACCAATAGCCATCAAACACTCAACAGATGATTTACTATGGACGCTCTTAGTTTCATTTTCCTCCGCTGCATTTCATTCATTACATCCAACGTGCATCATTAAATACTATATATGCAGCAGAAGGCTAAATGTTGTCGAAGTGAGATAAAACGTTATTTCTCTTCAACGCGTTTTTGGCTGGACCGTAGAGGGCCAGCCCAACAAACGCAAAAGTCTGTCGCTGAGTGAGTGATGAAGTCACACGATTGGTCGGCCGAGTGTTGGAGTTTCCTCATTGGCCGATGCTCTTTTAAAATGAAAAGGCGGAGAACCATCCTTAAAGCGAATAAACCCGTCCAGCTCACGAAACTTGGACCAACCTGTCAAACTAGGCGATCTAGTTCGAGCAGTGGCATTGCCTATTTCTCTCTTAAAATGTTTTCATTTTCAGTAGATTTTGGTGGATTGTTTAGACGGAATAACAGAAAGTTTACGAGCGGGCCGCCATGTTGTTTCCTGTTTGAAACGACGAGCAGGAAACCAGGGACCAATCGGGTGCATCCAACGATAGGGTACGTCACCGCTTGAACTGCTGGTTGAGTGAAGCAGTGTGTCCCCTAGTGTCCTCGCGGGACCTGGTGGACATGACCACTGACTATTAAGTATAACAATTTAGCCACAAATTCCGAGACAGTGTCTGGGACACGGTCCCACGGTCCCACGGTCCAGACATATACTCGGTTTTGTCTTGTTTAGATGAAACGGGGGGACACACTGACAAACTCTAATAAAATATTGCCTGCTTCTCCTCTTTTATCATACAGACTGATCATGAGCTTAGTCCTGTAGACATAGAGACCTGTTCCCAAGGCTGTGTCCAGACTGGAGAAACGATATCATTTGATGCCAGAGACAGTTTTATGAACTTTTTGAATCCCACCAGAGCTGCTGTTAATCCACACAGACCGATTGATGGGATTTTATATTATCCCTACGCCAGAGATGTGACCATAATCTTGAATAATTCATATGAAATGTCAAAGAGAAATCATTAAAAGAGAGTCTAAACCCAGACAATCCCTCATTCTCTCTTTGTGCCTGTGTTTCTACTGTTTCTGAATGCATCATAAGGTGGATGGAGCTATAAAATGTTGAGTGCATGCGAAGTAGGACGGGAGAATGAAGTTATTGTGCTCCAGTGATTTTTCCCTTTTGAAGTTTTTCGGGAAGATTTTGATCGCGCCTGGCTCCCCGCCACCATCTGCTCCTCGCAATCCTTATCTCCCCCCCCCCCCCCCCCCCCCCCCTCTGCAGCCTCTCTCCGCCAATCTCTCCTTAATCTCGCTCTCTCATTTCCCCTCCTATCTGCTCCAAAAAGGGCCGCTTTGCCGGCTTCTCCCTGCCAGCTCTTTTCGTATTATTTCCATCCATTCCCAGACGAGTTTCATCCCTCACATCTCGCGTCTTATGTTTCAGCCGTCTGCTGACTGACTGTTTGCGGAGGTAAAGTCAACCCAAGGAGGAAAAGTAATCACAGCTCGTGGCAGACACCGTTCTCTCGGGATTATTGCTGATTCACGCGAGTGAAAGACATGAGTTTGAGCTGGAAGTGTAGCCACAGGCGGCAATCATGGCATCACGTCACCGTGGTCAAAGTATGACTGTATATGTCTATGTTGTTAGATGGTAGAGAAAGTAAGAAAAGACCAAGTAAAGTACCCTGAGCACACTCTCCCAGTTCAACACTACAGCCACAGTCCTCCACTGATGCAGCTGAAGGTCAAGTGCCTTGCTCAAGGGCGTCTCAACAACAGTCGCCACAAAGGGAGCATTACTCATTCACTTTTAATCACACTCAGTGTCCCAGTTGACCCGGTGATTAAACCAGCAGCCTCCCTGTCACAAGCTCGCTTCTCTAATCTCTAAGCCAGTAGTTCTCAACCTTGGGGTTGAGATAATTTCTGGGGGTCGCCATATGGTTGTGGAGAAAAAAATTAAATAACATATTAAAAATAAAGTAACATATTTTAGACCAGGGAATGGTTTTGTATATAAATTACTTTAAATAGATTTTATGGAGTGTGTTTGTGAGTCAAAGTGAGTTTCTGACGGGGGATTTCCGGAGGGTCAGGGGGAGAGAAAAAGTCAAGGAACTAGGGCTGTCAATCGATTCAAATTTTTAATCGCTATTAATCGCATTATTGTCCGTAGTTAATCGCGGTTAATCCCAAATTATGCACACATTCTTTTTCTGTTCAAAATATACCTTAAAGGGAGATTTGTCAAGTATTTAATCCTCTTATCAACATGGGAGTGGGCAAATATGCTGCTTTATGTAAATGTATGTATATATTTATTATTGGAAATCAATTAACAACACAAAACAATGACAGATATTGTCCAGAAACCCTCACAGGTACTGCATTTAGCATAACAAATATGCTAAAATCATAACATGGCAAACTGCAGCCCAACAGGCAACAACAGCTGTCAGTGTGTCAGTGTGCTGACTTGACTATGACTTGCCCCAAACTGCATGTGATTATCATAAAGTGGGCATATCTGTGAAGGGGAGACTCATGGGTACCCATAGAATCCATTTTTCTATCACATATCTTGAGGTCAGATGTCAAGGGACCCATTTTAAAATTTAGGGCAAGTTTGGAGCGTTATTTAACCTCCTTCACGACAAGCTAGTATGACATGGTTGGTACCGACGTAATCCCTAGGTTTTCTAGTTTCATATGATGCCAAAACTGAACTGCTACAACCTAAAAATCGCAAGAACTGTAACTGTCCATAAATATGTGACCCTTTCAACAGTTGCAGGGTTGCACTGAGAACCGACCCGAGGAAGGCCAACTTTCTGTTGTTCTAAATTGTGTCACTTCCATCCTCCAACAGAAAGGGAAGGTGTGATACCAGATTAGCACCAATGTCTCACTCTCACAAGCTTACACCCACACTTGTTTATGTTTCCGTATTGCAACCATAGTTTCACAATTACTAATAATATAATTCCAGCATGTTGGCGGTATTGATTGTAGCTATGATTGTACTAACAACTGACTGAAAGAGTTTTTATAGTATTTACCTGCTTTTCACTGCTTCTATAGTATAGTGAAGGGTGCATTTGACATGTAAGCGTGAACGGTGTTAGTGTCCACTTGGAAAGGTCCCAGACTACAAGCACTGATAGTAATAGGTGTTTGCTAAGCTCTAGATATTTCCGTCAGTGTGTGTATGTGTGATTGACAGGAGGGTGTTGTGTTGTCCTCACCACCCTGTGGCTTTGGTGGGCTCCTGCCACTGACATCACTTACTGCGTGTATGAGAAGGAGGAATGCTGCGAACCCACAGTCTGGTGTCTGCACCTGGGCCAGGGTTACACGGTTCAACCTTAATGTTTGCTTCTGCTTGCCCGGTCGCGCAAGTGGGTCAGAAATCGACTTGCCCAAAGTCAATTCTTACTTGCCACTTCAGTAATTGTTTTATTTATTAGCGGTTATCAAATAACAACAATTAACCAAAGTTTATTGTCATGTTTAATCTTTATTGAAATAAATTATTCTAGATTTTTTTTATTTAAATCCTCTAACGCAGCAGTTCCCTACCTGCGGTCTGGCCAAAGATCACGGGGGGGTGCACCAGGTTTTGTCTGCTCTGAGATTGTCAAAATTACTAAAATCATAATAACACACTTACTAGACAATTTATACATATGCAGGGTTTTCCTGGCTCCAAATGAGGCGGAGCTGGTACCATCCTGACCTCGTACCCTCTAGAGGGTTCGGGGGCGTGCATTTTGACATTTTGTACATTTTAAAGTTAAATGCATCAATCTGGTGCACTTTGACAGCAAAATTAAGAGACAAGATCAATTTTGTGCTCTAGTAGTGGTGGACTGTTGACTACTCAAGTATCGTTCTTAAGTACAACTTTGAGGTACTTATACTTTACTTGAGTATTTCTAATTTACGTAACTTTATAGCCCACTTCTACTCCACTACATCTCAGAGGGAAATTATTTGACAATATTAGATACTAGCTATGTGCAGATTCAGATTCTTAATACTAAATAAAATTCAACTCCTAAACTGTGGTGTATTATTAGTAGTATATCATTATTAAGCATATAAAGTAGTTAAAACGAGCACCTTTACCGGCTGCAACATTAACGTGATGAACACATTAATGTATCCATAATTATATTACAATTATATCCAACATTATATATTGTTGTGAAATGGGTCATTCTGCATAATGAGCAGGCTACTTTTACTTTTGGTACTTTAAGTATATTTTGATGCAAATACTTTTGTACTTCAGTAACATTTTGAATCTAGGACATTTACTTTTAGCAGAGTATTTTTTACACTGTGGTATTACTTTTACTTAAGGAACAGATCGGAAAGCATCTTCCATCACTGTGCTCTAGTAAACAATTTAATCATAAACACGTTGGTTGTCACACCCGTAAAGCATCGTGGTAAACGAGACGGGGTCTGTGTTTCAAGACGGGTGGGTTGCCGACATCGCCACGGACCCCTGGTACACTGAGGACCGTGCGTGCGAGGTGCGCGCGTGCATGTGTGGGACAGACTCGGTGGACAGATGGCTTTCAGGATGAAGACACTGACAAGAGTACGTGACAGTATTATAGTGCAGTGAAAGGTTACCGGATGGAGGTTGGACTGGACGGCCGGTTCACAAAGTGTTTGACTTGGACACCACAGACGGACGTTTGTATCCCGTCTTCTACGACTGGTCAGGGTTGACTTTTTCTATATTCAGTGAATACCACAACCCTAACCCGAGGGCTTTTATTACCTCAAATATATCACTTCTTGGACTGTAGATATCTAGACATGTACTGGCCAGATTTTCGCGAAATGTGGTATGAATCCCAATGCCCTTCTTGTGTAGTGCTGCCATCAGTCAAACATTTTTTACTTGCACAAAAGAAATACTGAAATCAAGTGGCAGATTGCCCTGAAATGTACTGGTAAGGCTCTAAAAATAGCAGCAGCATCATCAGTATGTTGTTCGGCCAACATTTTTGCATTGTGGCGTAGAGGGAACATTGGCAGGGCTTTAGACGTTCAGGCTTGTTTATGTATTGGCTGCAAACATTTTGCATGTTATTAGGCAGAAAACAATGGGTTTGATAAAAGTCCGACGTGATGTTGGGAGCCATTTATTTCTGTTCTTTATTTAGTTTATTCAACAAAGTATATGAATGCAAAAATACATTTAATATTTTGCATTTTACAGTATAGAAGAAATTACACGTAACAGAACATTGATTCATATTTGATCAGCGCTGCCTAGTTTGACCGTTTGGTCGGAGTTTGCGAGTGATTGACAGCCGGCTCTCATATACAGCAGATGGACAGCAGACCTCAGATCAGCTCTGACTGCTTGTTTTCCTCCGGTCTGTGAAATCTTGCACATGCCGTTAGGAGCACCGGAGGACACAGAGGCACATGATTTTTTTTTACAGGTTACCTGTTTCATGTACTACTGTCACGATATAGCGACCGTTTTACAAAAATAGCTTTTTTTAGTCATATTTGCTCCAATCTCGCCTACTTCAGCTTTAATATCTCGTCTGTGAGACTGATTCTTCAGATATGTAATACCTGTGCACATACCTTAGTCCTTGAGGACACTTTCCCATCTCTACTGTGCACACTGTGTGTCTGTGTTCAGCTGTGCACCGGTGTGTAAGGTCCTGCCACTGTGTTTTGGGCAATGCCAGTCAACGGTACGTGTTGGCCGTCATGAAGCACAGCTCTGACCAGCTGCGTGCCCACAGCGCGCTCAGCTGTGTGATTTGCCAGCAGGAGGCCAGGCTAGCACGATGAGCCACGACAGCTCATGAATGTGCATTTCTATGCTCTGCCCCCGCCAGCCTCTCCCCTCCACCCCCCCTCACTTGACTTCTACCGAGAGTATGCCATTTCAGTTCTGCCGGTCAGCACGCAGAGGAGGGGAAGCATATTCATTCCCTCCTTTTCTTTGTCGAGTTTGAATGAAAAATGAGTGAGGGGTGAAAACTGATAGGATTACAAAGCAATGCCTCAAGATCGGTTTGGTGACTCAGATAATTGTTTAGATTGAGTGTGAAACTTGGAAACAGTCATTTGACAAAATAATCTTAACTCAAACAAAACAACACTTCTGAAGACGTCACCTTCTGGGAAACTGTGATGCATTTGTTATTTTCTGGCATTTTATAGAAAACAACTAAACGATTAAACGGGAAAGTAATCGACAGATGAATTAGGGATGTCACAATACCAGAAATCTAGTAGTCGATACCAATACCAGTGAATTTCCACGATGCTCGATACCCAATTTGATACCACGTTAAAAAAAAAAGAAAAAAAGGAAAATGATGAGACTTTATTCTTCAGGTATAGCTCAATGACTGTAAGAAAACAGCAGAGGCTGTACACGCACACACACACTCTCTCTATATACACACTATATCCTCAGATTGCAAGCAGTAGTTTAAATTCACTGACATGAAGACAGACCGTTAGACCATTAAATATTTATTTAAAATGCTAATGTTATATTTTAATGAGGGATGATGGTTAGGATGATAGCCTACGAGCTACGGTTACATTACGTTAGCCAAAACACGGCAGCCTTTAGCGTTTTGCCATTGCAAGCGTTGTATGGAACATACGTGGCTACAAAACAACGCCAGCTGTCTCAAACAAAAATAAGGGTAACGTGTAAAGGCTATATCAGGATAAAGATAACAAGTGTAACAAGTAGTTGTTAATTTAACCTTAACTTGAATTGAAGCTCACTCACCTTGAATTCTTTGAACAGATCTGGATGTCTGTCTTTGAGGTGCTTTGCTAAATTGGAAGTATTTCCTCCTTTGGTTTGAAAAGTACGACGGCACCGTTTGAATATTGGCTTTTGCAAATCTATAATTACTCCTTGATGAACGAACGCAAAGTACTTCCATACCCGACTCTTGCTATTTGTCTTCTCAGCGAGTCGAGGCGGAGCTAGCGGCGGAGCTAGCGCTGCAGCTGCACTCGTTGCCATCTTTCACGTGTAGTTGTTTTTTTCCGTACTGTTAGGCGTTCTTCTTCTTCCTTCATTTCACGGCAGATGAGAACACTTGTAAGCGTATATGCTGCCCCCCATCAGATGATCGCATCTCCAGTACCTCCGGTACCAATGACCATTACAGGCATCGTACGGTACCTTCAGTACTGTAAAGAAAGAGTAGCGTTACGTTTTTAGTATTTTGGCATCGACTTGGTTGACATCCCTAAGATGAATTGATAATGAAAAGTTCTTAAAGTTATGAAAAATGAATTTGCATCTCCAGTTATGATAATTCATCATCATCATCGTCTTTTTGTCATTTACCCCCTGCTGCTGCTGCTGCCGCCACCTGCTCCGGTCCACTTTCCAGACGAGGCGAAGTTCATCTAGTACAAGCCCAATGTGTCCTCTGTGAAATGGTCCTACTACGTGAGGTCTCACTGGTCTCCCTCACTGGACTAATGTACTAATAAGAATGACAAAGGTATAATTTGTCCCGCTGCAACAGCTGCAACAGCATGAACTGGTGGAGGAGATGTCTATCAAGCAGCCTGCCCACAGTCTAGAGAGGAGGTCTCATCAGGCTAAATAGGGACATCACCTGTGTGGGTGTGCCATGGTTGTGAAGGGCCTGTAAAGAAAGGGAACTGGTGGATTAGCATGTTGAACTAGCACAGTGGCAGGACTGATTTAATTTTATTTATTTATTTATAAGGACAATGCACATTAATTAACATTTCTGTAAATATGCTGGCTAATTCTCATCTGCAGTCCTTCATTTAAATTTTAAGTCACAATGTGGTCTACTGCAATTTTCAAACAGCAGGAGGCTCGATATTTGTTAAAGCATTTTAAGCATTTGAAAACATCTTTGTTTGGTACAAGTAAAAATAATCACAATTAGATGTTTTATAACTGTTCAGCCCTACTATTAAGTATGCAAGCACTAAAATACAGCCAAGCAATACTGATTGATTGATTGATCGGGCCTAAGTGGAAGCCCAGGTCCCAGGGCTGCACATCCTTCCAGTTGAACTGATGCTGAGAAGGAGCTGTGGACGTGGCTGAGGCACCAAGCAGCCGGGTAGCTCAAAATCAATTTCCCTCTTCTCCCCATTTTCTCTCTGTAGTTTGGCCGTCCAGAGACAGCAGGGAGCCAGTCAGGAAACACATCCAAGTGGATTACTATACTTGAGGATTTTTTTTTAATTATTCAAGAAGGAAGGAACACACCGAATAGAGTTAAATGTATAAATTGTTGTTCCTTCATGGCCGCTAACTCCTCTATCAGGTCACAGTACAGATGCAACGCACGCACGCACGCACGCACGCACGCACGCACGCACGCACGCACGCACGCACGCACACACACACACACACACATACATCAATTCAGCAGAGTTAACATAGTCAGGATTTGGGATGCTAATTTTGAAAAACATTCTTAACCGATAACCAACCCTCATCAGCCGATTATTAACCGGTAACCGACAAGATTAGTGCCTCGCATGCAGCGGTGCGCCAGCTGCAGTGTATGAGCACAACAGACAACTGAGTCCCCAGTTCACCCGTCCTGGAGCGTTCATTTAGCAGCCACGGTGCTTCGTGTAGTGTTGCGTACATGCAGCCATGTGCCCAGTAAAAGTCTCCACCGTACATTTAGTTTAGTTTAGCAGGTTGTCAGCTGTTGTCTGCCCGGATTAATGATACTCTGTCTGCCCGAATTAACGATAGCGATTGTCCCACAAAGTGTGTGTCTTTGTGCTACGTTAGTAGCTGTAGCTCTGCTGGTAGCTTCGTGCTCGCCGCCGCTCTGTCATTGCGGCGTAACTTGAGCGAGTTTCCGACAGACTGTGTGTTTGTGGCGGCGGGGAGGGTGGGTTTGTCGATGGCGTCATAGCTGTGAACGTAGGTGTAGCAGACAGTGTGTGTACAGTTTATTTGTCGGTGGATATAGACCAGAGCCAACTACCTGTTTCTTGCAACGCCGGCTCAGACTCTCTTAAGGTGGACCAGCTTTTCTCCTTAATGTAAGGAGCCGCTCCTCTGAGTTTTGCTCAGTTTTTTGCTTAATTATAAATATTTCTTTTAACCGTTTTAACCGATAGCGTTAATCAGTAAATGGTTAAACGGTTAATTATTAACATCCCTACGTCAGGATAAATTTACTTTATTGAAATAAATAATTTTTTTTTGTGACAAGCAAAGTTTTCTATTGTCATTGTAACAGTCTTTTTTTTAATGGTTGCCAAAACAAAACCGTATTGGCTTTACAGGTGGTACAACAATGATGAGAACAGGGGCGAAATACCCAAGAAAAGACTAAGAAAACAAGGTGACGTACAGAGCTTGACATGATAACAAGCCAAACATAACAAAACCACAAAAAGGATGAAATAATGGTCATAAAATGTAAATACTATTAAGCCAATACTTAGTTTAAATGACAGGGTGTTTAGGAATATCATTGTCCTGAAGTTCAGGCCATGTACAGAAGCACACACACAGACGGGCCTGTAGTTTAGTTCCATAACAACTTATCATGTCTCCGCCATGCTGCACCCGCTGAATAACCCCCCCCCACCACCCCTAAATAGTTCCGTCATCAGAAGTGGTCGTCCCGGCAACACAACGCTGCCAAATTGACACTCTTTGTTGAGCCGATTGTAGCCTCGCTAGATCTTGAATGAGCAGACAGGAGAAATAAGAGTCGCAGCTCCAGGAGGACGGAGAGGCGAGGGAGGGAGAGAGGGAGGGGTGTAAAGAGCGAGTTGTGAAACAGGTCATCCAACGTCGCAGTCAGGCCTCATTTGGCCTCCATAATGAAGCGACCCCGGACAAACCTCTCCATCTTTGTTCCCCCGGACAATGGCCGTGCACCGGCAGAGAGAATCATCTGACACATGAACTCCCCGCGGTCAGCTGTGCTCAACAGGCTGGACGGAGAAGGGTGGGGGGTTGGACCCAGGCCTGGCCTGGCAGGGAGGACAGTTTATCCTTCACTCTGCCCGGGCACCAAACAGGAACTGCTTTTGCTTGTCAAATGATAAAAAGAGTCGATATGCAGTTCTAACTGTGTGGCTCCAATATCCCTTCCCCTGCCCTTTCCTATCACTTTAACCCCCAGTGAACACGGGAAGTCTCTGTTCATTTAAAACATTATTTTAATATCATATCTGGTAATTATTTATTGAATTTGCTAATTAAATCTTAGAAGGCAAAACGGACATGTTGGTGTGAAAAATGCTGAGACAATCTGATGATGGAGGAAGGAGAGCAGGAGAGCGAAGGTGAAGAACAAACAAAGTATAAAAAGGAGGTTTTCTAATGACTTATTATTACGCTCCATGTCCCTGTTGCAGCGTGAGAACAGCAGAGTGTGTGTGTGCGTTGAATAATTAATTTTGGCCACAGTTTGCACCCGGTTCATAGCAGCTCTGTGTTTACTTCCATCTTCAATGTATTTCGTTTAGGGCTGTCAGTCGATGAAAATATTTAATCGCGTTTAATCACAAATGAATCACAATATTTATCTGATCAAAATGTACCTTAAAGGGAGATTTGTCAAGTATTCAATATGTATGTAATCAATTGACAACACAAAAAATATTGTCCAGAAACCCTCACAGGTACTGCATTTAGCATAATGCTCAAATCATAACATGGCAAACTGCAGCCCAACAGGCAACAACAGCTGTCAGTGTGTCAGTGTGCTGACTTGACTATGACTTGCCCCAAACTGCATGTGATTATCATAAAGTGGGCATGTCTGTAAAGGGGAGACTCGTGGGTACTCATAGAACCCATTTTCATTCACATATCTTGAGGTCAGAGGTCAAGGGACCCCTTTTGAAAATGGCCATGACAGTTTTTCCTCGCCAAAATTTAGTGTAAGTTTGGAGCGTTATTTAGCCTCCTTCAGGACAATCAAGTATGACATGGTTGGTACCGATGGATTCCTTAGGTTTTCTAGTTTCATTGGTGGCGTTAAAACAAATTAATGTTAACGCGTTAACTTTGACAGCCCTAATTCCTTTACAGATTAGGTTTGGGATGCAGCATTTGAAATGATGCCGTTTGGCACCGCCATCTTTGTCTTGTCATCCTTTCCCACCTGGTTAGCCTTAATCATCATTTACCATCTCTTTCATTTTCAAATACTCAGCAGAAAAAAGACGCTTCGCCCGTCGCCCGCTGAAGCTTCGCTACATGACCTTTGAGTCGTGTTTGCATGGACGGCGTCAGCTCCAAGTGCTTAGCTTTGTATATATGTGTGTGTGTGTGTGTGATCTGATGAGGTGGTCCTGCCTGGCTGCTCTCTGCTCCCACTCCTCATTCACTGTGTGGCTCCTCACGCTGTGGTTTAGACTACCAGCTAGTGAACCATCTCAATGTAGTGTGTTGGTATCAGTTAGGGGTGTAACGGCACACAGAAGTCTTAGTTCGGTGTGAGTTGGGAAAATGCACAAGGATCTGTTTCTTTATTATTTAGAACAGACAACAGTCTTCCTGCTGGGGACTGAGGGAGCATTTTACCCACTGGCATTTTTGGTAAACTATTTTCATTATAAAAATAAGGAACATTTCAAACACTTGTGTATTACACTGTAGGAACACTGAACAAACACTTTCCCAGAAGGCAACAGGTCACAATAGGCTATAAAACTGAAAAGCATCTCTTATGCTGTGAAACTGAAAATACTAAATATACATAATACTAAAAAAATCAATCTGTGCATTAGGAGGAGTATTAGGGCCACATTGAGGGGAAAGTCATAACTTTACGAGAGAAAAAAAGTAATTTCCTCTTCTACAAAAGAGTTAATTTCCCCCAGGTTTGGGTGGTTCTTTCTTCGGAATAAACGCAGTTTCTTGCACAATCTTTTCAAGGTCCTGATACTGATGATAACGTGGTGCTGAGGTGCTGATTTATGAAACCTATAGATACTTTTTACTATTTATTCTCATAATATTATGACTTTATTTTCATAATACTATGACTTTATTCTCGAAATATCTGATTTATTTATTTTTCCTCAATGTGGCCCTAATATTCCGTCGTAATGTTTTAATTAGATCCACGGTGGCTATATTTAAACATTCAAAGCACCCAAACATTTAAATATTCAGTTTTTTCCAGTATGGGTCCGGGTTGTTTTTTCCTCGTCCCGGTGATCGGCACATCTAGGTTATGCCGTTGAATTGAACGTGCGTCAGCATGTTGGATGTGTTTCCATTCACATCCTGGTGGAGCAACGCCGATACACCGCCCTTGTCTTATACACAACTCTCTCTCTCCATTGCTGTTGTATCTTTTTTTCCCCAATACTTTATTTAGAAAGTTCAATACAGTAGTTACATAAAGTACATGTTCAGATTTTTCATTACGAAAAAAAACTGTAAATACACTGGAAAAACAAAGTTCGGAAACTTGTGTTTGGTCGATTATTTCTCTGTTGTTACAATGCTAATGGTCATTGTATTTTACATCGTTGGAAAGCCTGTTTATTTACCTTCACAATGATCTCCAACTTGTAAGGATCATGCATTTGTGGGATGAGCAGCACAGCTGATTATGTTGGTAGCGTTCTCCGCGTCGTATCCATACTTTGACCCTGCCATCCAACTTTGGCAGACAGAACCTGGACTCATCACTGAACATGACATTCCCCCACATGTTCAGGTTCCATTGTCTGTGTTGTCGACACCAGCGCAAACGGGCCTGACGGTGAAGGGCAGTCATTGCAGGCTTCCTGGTAGCCTTATGAGAATACACAAATTTTTCTTGAGCGCTACAACCATTAATCAGCTGTGCTGCTCATCCCACAAATGCATGATCCTTACAAGTTGGACATCATTGCGAAGGTAAATAAACAGGCTTTCCAACCATGTAAAATACAATGCCAATCAGCATTGTAGCAACAGAGAAATAATCGACCAAACACAAGTTTCCAAACTTTGTTTTTCCAGTATATATTCTCAGTATAAAAATAATATAAAAATAAAATAAATTATACAACAAAATAAAATGTAAGGAAAGGAAAAGAAGATGAATAAAAAGAAAAAAGAATCTGTTAAACAATTGGAATCTACATGAGCACTCAGAATGAGGGGAAATCCCTCCATCCACCTGTTAACTGGCTCTGGTCTAACAGGAGACCCACGTGGTCGTATAGAGCAGCGTGTGCAGTAGAGGACAGCCTGGCGGCCGAGGGCTTCAGGTCCTGTCTCCTGTAGCAGCTCCTCCTCGTCTCTAAAACAAGACACTTATTAAAGTTTCAGAGGTCTGTCTCTACGGCTCCTGACAGCCCACAGTCACACAGCTGCTGCTCAAAAGCAGCCTGCTTATCACCTGTCGACACTTGAGAACACACACACACACACACACACACACACACACACACACACACACACAAACAGTTGTGAGTGTGTGTTAGCTGTTAGATGGACCAGGGGACAGTTGTTTTTCACCTTTACTGTATAGGTTCTACCCTAACGGTGTGTTTTATAGACCCTTTTAAAGCCAACATCATGATTACGTCACGTAACTGGAGGCAAACCTGAATCACCTCAGAGTAGTAGGCTATAGTTACACATAGAAAATGTCATCTTTTTACAATTTGAATATAATATTTGAATTTTAGAATATTCTTAGACAGCCTTACCTCACTGTGCTGTATCTAGCAGCAGTCCATCCACACGCTGCTATGTGTTTTTTTACTTCCACCGTCTCTGCTATTTGATATTTAAGCTCAGGGGTCAGCTGCTGAACTGTCGGGGATTCGGTGTCTTGCTCATGGACACTTCAGTAGGGGGTGTCCAATCATTTTTTTTTACATTTTCTCACAATCCAACATGTGCTGATGATAGCCAGTCCCACACCGATTCTGTTTTCCTCTATACAGCTGCACTGAGCACGCTGAAATGACTGAAGCCAATCCAATTTAGATCAGATATGCTTGACGATTAAATGCTGTTAACCTGAACGACAGCTTTCCTTTAAAGGGGCACTCCGCCAATTTTACGCATCAATTTCACGAGTGCAGCGTACTACACAGGCTGTGAAGACAGTTGTATGATGTCTCGTGTGAATCTGGAGGAGCTTCATCAAGTCTGAGAATGTGACTCAAGTCACCAGAGTGACTCACAAATTCATAACGGAAAGACTGAGGGCATTTAAAGGCTCATTCTAAACTAACGAAAACACGCCGATTCTTATTTTCAGGTGATTATACACTAAAGATAACATAGTTCTTATTATTAATATTATATTCCATTTCTGCCAATAGATCCCTCTAAATTCTACACATTGGACTTTTAAAAGTTGTGCGTTTTACCAGGCAGGGTGGACAAAGAGTATAGAAGCAAAGAGATGAAACTCCGGTGTTTTTTTTTTGTTCAACACAGGCCATTTCGGTAGAATATGACAATAGAATAGAAATAATTTAGTTTTACTTCTCTACGGCACTTTGTAGGCGGATGTTTTACTGGCGTCCGGTAGTCCCTTTCAGTCCAAAATGGCGGAGGCGTAGCTCTGCTGCTGGGCGCTGATGTTGCAATGGAACGAACAATTGACTTTCACTTCTTATCAATATACATTCTTTGGGGAGGATTTAATGAAAAGATGCTATAGCGCTGCATTGTGGGATCCAACGTTTTTGGGGTTGGACACATACTAGGGACTAGAAGTGGAAATCACCAGAGACCCCACGATACGATATTATCACGATACTTCAGTCACGATACGATACTTATTGCGATTTTAAACATTTTGTGATATGCTGAGTATTGCGATATGATATATTGCGATTTATTAACTTTTTTCAACTGCAAATCTTGCAGTTTGTCATCATCTGTCTTATCTAATAAGATACATTTTTCACTCTGTTTATCTCAGAGTTTTCTTTGAGGTCAGAGGTCAAGGGACCCCTTTGAAAACGGCCATGCCAGTTTTTCCTCACAAAAAATGTAGCGTAAATTTGGAGCGTTATTTAGCCTCCTTCCTGACAAGCTAACATGACATGGTTGGTACCAATTGTTTCCTTGGGTTTTCTAGTGTATGATGCCAGCATATTCACTTCCTTAAGACTGAACCCGCTATAACCTCTGAAAGACCGAATAGCGTCGGATTGTTAAAAGGTTAATATTTTATATTGTAAAAGATCGATTTTATTTTATTTTACCCGTACAAAGGACCAAAAGTCAGAATGTCTCTCGGACCATTCTTCTGTAATCTGTCCCTCATAAGTCTCCCAACTACATGACAGTGCAATATTAATTTGCTGGTCTTTTGATGGCGTTCATATATTATTTAAAACAGTAGCAAAGTCAAGCTATCAGCTTTCAAATATCTTACATGGCACATGGCACAGGTGTTAAAAAAAAAATAACAAAACAAGCCCAACAGCTATAGTTTTGCACAGAATAACAGTTCCACTTAAGTAGCTCCCTCTTAAATCGGCTGTGTTTTGCACTGAAGGAACCAAATGGCCTCAATTATTCAACTCCATTGTAGTTTTTTCCGCTATGACTGTATCATGTTTGTGCAGATCGTATTCCCAGCGTTGCCGCCGGTGGTGCTGTATTATCAGTGTAAGTGCTGTATCCACACGTGTAACCTCAGGCAGCAGATGTCACTGGTAGTAAAAACTGGAAGAGGCTTATGTGGCAGCCTGTAATGCCTCTGCCAACCTAATGCCCAATACCCTACCCTGCCTGCCAGCCTCTGTGTGTGTGTATGTGTTGTGTGTGTGTTTGGTGGGGGCTGCCTGATGATCCAGTCCAGACTAGATGCTCTCTGCTTCCTCTCACTGTTTGGGAAAGACTGCCAACTGTTGAGGCATGCTGCCTTTTTCTCTGTATATCTGTGTGTGTGATGGGATGGGATGCTATAGTTCTGGTTGAAGAAAGCTGACTTTCTGGCTGTAAATGTGGCCCGAAGAGTAAAAACAGGTGGCGGCTCTGTTTGTCCATCTGTCCCCTCTCCCACAGCAGCTGTCTGTCCTTTCCCCTTCCTCCTCCTCCTCCTCCTCGTCTGTGTGTTGTCTTCGCTCAGGTCGAGGGTCACAAACTACGATCTGTACAAGTCAGTCGGTCCAGCCATACTTTCCCGTAAAACACACTCGGCGTTACCTAGTAATAGCAGCGCTCTTCGTCTGGTTGTTTGCACGTATCTGCTGGAGGGAGCAGTCTGTGAGTGTTTGAGGGGGCATGAGGTCGTGGAGATGAGATTTTGTGCCAACTTTCATTTAGTCTTAAGGGGCTATTCTATTCTTTTTATTCTTATATTCAACAAATCTCATGCTAAGACTTTAAGTCAAGTCAAGTCAATTTAATTTGTATTGCCCAAAATCAGAAATTTGTCTCAGGGGGCTTCACAATCTGTACAGGATATGACACCCTCTGTCCTTTACAGTACGACCCTCTCATCAGATAAGGAAAACCAAAAAAAAAACCTTTGAACAGGGGAAAAAAAATGGCCTCAGGAAGAGCAACAGAGGAGGGATCCCCCTGCCAGGATGGACAGACGTGCAATAGATGTGTGTTCAGAGTAACAACATAATTAAAATACAACATAGACAATCCATATGACAGAAAATAATACGTATAATGTGAACATATCTGAGAAGGTGGATCCAGGAGGATGTCAATCAGCTTCTCGGCATCATTAAACAGATAGAGCCAGAGCAACAATTGATAAAAATGATCAATAATCCCTCGAAAATACCACACTAAGAAACCCAAGAACTCGAGGAACACCATAGAAAAGCCATGCTGTGATTTGGTATCAAAAACGAGGAAAGCCATCCATCCTCTGAATGCTCTAGGTCTCTAGTTTGTGGCTGTAAAGTTTCATGAGGCTGTGATTATCCTAGAGGTCACCACAGGTCATTTTATACAGTGAGGTCACGTTAAAAAAAAATGGTCTCACTACAATGAAATGGCTACTATGGGAACTAACATCATCACACATGAATACAGTTGGGCTCATTAGATCCACAAGAGTCTCAGCTTTACAGTGATACCCAATTTATGATTCCAAGACTGTTTAGGGACATCAAAAGTCGGAGAGTGTTGAGAGACAGATCAACACACTGTTGGTCTTTACATGGCATTTGAAGAATAGAATAACAGTTAAACATCCTTTTTATAAAAAATCTGTTTATGAATGTTGTCAAACTTCCCCAAAGTCAGCCTGTGGATGTGTGTGTGTGTGTGTGTGTGTGTGAGAGTGTGAGACCTAGAGCGGTGTCTGTCCTACATCTTACACTGCGTGAGGCAAGTCTGCTCTTATCAGCTCAAGATAAATAGAAGCGGCGTTCAACGCCCCTCAGCTCCTTGGTCCCTCTTTCTCTTTCTGTTTTATCATCTCTGTCTTGTGGTTCTATTTTCCCGTTTGTATTCCCATCAAATTGTGAAGGACATTTGATACAATAAATCAGCTTTGCGAGTGTTAAAACGCCTGTCTTTCTGTTCCATTCTAACGTTGTGTAAAACAACTCCCAGACAGGGCTGTCTTCTTTAATTGCCGTCTGAATTCAGTTCAACCTGTGCACCCCTGTGGAACGGCCACATGTAAAGCCCCCCCCCCCTCCAGTCTCTTCACATCCACAGAAGTGTGTCACTTTCTGTGCTGATGCAGCCCTTTACCCAGCGGAAATAACACATGATAAAAGCAGATATTCCATCTGTATTTTTTCCTCATTAAAATGTGTGTGTGTGTGTACAATGAGCAGCAGCAGGGTGCATCGTCAGCCCTTTTAGGAAAGCTTTGACAAGTGAGCGCTGTGTTCAGCTTGTAAAATACATCAGCTGTTCTGTCTCTCACTGTCATTCTCTCTCTCTCTCTCTCTCTCTCTCTCTCTCTCTCTCTCTCTCTCTCTCTCTCTCTCCATTCACTTCCATGTTGTTCCTCTGTCATAATTCTCTTCTCACGCTCCACCTCTCAATCGGCTTCTCTCGGCGCTCACCGTCTTTCTCACGCCCACACTAACAGATGGGTCGTAGCTATTGTTTCACACTGCAAACACGGCCAGTTTATTACGGCTCTGAAAGCAGTTATGATGAGTGTGTATGTGTACTTGTACATATATGTTTGTGAGGACCAATCTGAAAGCAGGGGATGCTTTAGGGCGGGGCTACCTTGTGATTGACAGGTTGCTACCACGGCGTTGTCTGGTCTGGGAGTTGTCCGTGTTTTCATCTTACAACTTTAACCCTTTCACAGTGTGTTTTCAGTTCATGAAAGTTAATTACAACATTTTGGTCGCATAAAAATGTCTAATTCGCCGTTCGGTTGTACTTAGCTCCACCCTCCCGTGTCACTTCTGGTTGCGAAAAAAGAAGATGGTGACGGCCAAAATGCCAAACTTGAGGCTTCAAATCCGTAGTCCACAAACCAGTGGGTGACGTCACGGAGACTACGTCCACTTCTTATTAGGGATGGTAATAATTAACCGTTTAACCGTTAACCGACGTTAAGAACTTTATCCGATTAACGTTATCGGTTAAATGGTTAAAAGAAATATTAATAATTAATTAAAAAGCTGAGCAAAATTCAGAGGAGCGGCTCGTCACTTTAAGGAGAAAAGCTGTTCCACTTTAACAGTCCACCTTAAGAGAGTCTGAGCCGGAGTTGCAGGATACAGGAAGTTGGCTCCCGTCTTGCGCATCACATTTTCCCCCAGTCACGCGAACCCCCCAACAGTTTGAGAATCACTGGGTTAGGGTTGGGGTTAGACATTTAGTTATGATGGTTAAGGTCAGGGTAAGGGGCTAGGGAATGCATTATGTCAATGAGTGTCCTCACATAGAAGTACAGGGACGTGGGACGTGGGACGTGGGATGTGGGCTTATTGGAGCTTCCTTAGCTCGGTGCTGGTCATTATCAGTATGCAGGTCCAACACTGACCAGGCCTTACAGCCACAGCTCTCATCAAATACATAACCTCCACTGGAGAATCCAGCACCACTGCTACTGACTGAGAGTACTGCAGAGTAGGACACACACACACACACACACACACACACACACACACACACACACACACACACACAGGCTTGAGCATGTCTGGATGCTCAGCAGCACGGTCTGAATATTAACACTGTGGTCCCACTAGCTCTGCTGTTTCCTTCTCTCTGGATGGAATTTGAAAATAAAATGACAGGCTTTGAGCAACAGAGCTGTACCATAGCACCCCCTTAAAACATAAGAAGTCCCGTCCTTGCGCCCTATTGGCCCCCATTAACCAAAGGATCAATGCTGTTAGCAGGCTTCTGATTTTAATTTTTTCAGGTTTTATAAACTGTATCAACATTTATCTTGCGAGTTAGCCAATCTACAAAAATGACACTGTCGGCTTTTAAATATGCGCTCGACCAAAGATGATTGGTTACGGAGACAAACGTTTCAAAATGACCGACTCTTTCAGTCAATAAGCAACCTACCATTAACTTTTCCAGCCCTGTGTGTCGTAGCAAGTACTGGCCATGAATATATTAAGAGAACTTGATACTGTGTGGTGCCCTATGAATGTTTCTAACAGGGCACGTATCCTGAAAAAGTTCATCAGGTTTCCTCTGGCTTTGGTGTCTTTGGGTCCACAGAGCATAACACTAGAGTCCTTGTTGAGAGTAGCCAGGCTATAGACATGACCTAATATTTCCCCCCCACTGCCAGGTGCCATTGTAACGACATAATCGGTGTTATTCACTTCACCTGTCAGTGGTCTTAATGTTACGGCTGATCGGTATATACATCACAGACTGTCCCTAACCTGGTCTAAGGAATTACCAAACCAAGTTCCCAACAAGTTGCCACACCATCAGAAACAGTGTTAGTAGCTCAGGAGGGGAGGATGGGCAGTAAAAGGTAGGAGGGAGGGAGTGATGGGAGGCTGCAAGCTGGACTTCCATAAATATTTTCAGTAATTGAAAAAAATGCAAAGCACAGGGAAAGCCAGGTGAGAGGAGGGGAGCTCTTTGTTTCTTCTGCTGATGCTTTGGCTGAGCTCCTGTTGTCTTTTGCACAAAGTTCTTAGTCAGCAAGGAATTCCACACACACACACACACACACACACGCACACACACACACACACACATACACATATTGCGCTTTCACTCTTATCTGCTTATCTGCTGTTTGCAAAGACTTAGAAACATAAGCAGAGAGACGCATAAACACACATACGAACCAAAGAAAACGTAGTATTAATCGCTTTAATGAAGCCACGTTATACTCTGCAGGATGTACAGATGGGTGTGTGGAAACCTTTACTGTGGGTGTGCTTGTGTCTGACAGTGCGAGGTAGAAAAGGATTTTTATTCCCAGTATTCTCACCAGTATATCTGCTGCTACCTAACATGGAGGATTCAGCCTGTTATTTTGTCAACCAGGCACTTATGTAACATTCTTTTCACTCTAATCCCATACTATAAAAAAACCCAATTCATGTAAATTTTTTTTTTTTTTACTGTTCACTTAAAAGTGCAGTGTGAAAGAGCTGGACAGAATTCTAGATTAAAACCTATAACAATGAATAAACATTATCAACAGGATGTGAAGAGGTCACAGTGTTGACGTTATGTCAAAGACGTCTACGTATTGTGTTGCAGATAGGGCTGGGCAATATGACGATATATATCGTCATACGATATAAAATGTCTAACGTATATATCCTGATATATACGACGGAGTATTAGGGCCACTTTGAAGGAGAAAAAAAATCTGAGATTACAAGAATAAAGTCTTGCACAATCTTTTCAAGGTCCTGATACTGATGATAATGTGGAGCTGATGTGCTAAAAGATGAAGTATTTTGTTATTTGTGAAACCTAAACTAAAGTATAACTTCACAAGATGCTCCACGTTCCGGAACGCTGTTCTATTTCCCCTCTAAAATAACACGTTAAACTACTACTTTATAATATTATTACTTTATTCTCATAATATTACAGATTTTTTTCTCGTAAACTTATGTCTTTATTCTCATATCACAACTTTTTTTCTTGTAAACTTCTGACTTTATTCTCGTATACGTCTGACTTTATTCTCATAATATTACAACTTTATTCTCAAAATCTCAGATGTATTTATTTTTCCTCAATGTGGCCCTAATACTCCATTGTCGATATAGGCTAGGCCTATATTTATTTATTTTTTCTCTATAATTTCATTTAAAATTGTTCTGTTCAAGATCTTAAAATGAGGAAATACATTACATTGAAAGATATGACTTAACATTTTACTCGAGTTTCAGTAGAAGCTGTCAGCAGGATGTCTCAAACACCTGTGAGCCAACTGATTAGGTTTTGTTGGAGACCTGGGACTGAGCTTTCATTTTTTTTTTTCTTCTTTCAAACGGTTACTGTTACTTATTATTACTTCCTTGAAAAATGACATGACTGGGATTGGCTTTTGAAAACAGTCCAACCTTTCCTTTGAGTACTTTGATGTGTGCTTACTGGTACATTATGTCGCAGCTGGTCACTGTTGTGGTTTCTCCATCCTTGGCTTCACTGACTCACTGGAATCTGCTGGAAAGGAGGAGCAGGAGAGGCAAGCCAAAAGAATTAATTTGTTGTCTCATGAATCTTCATGCGAGCTGAAAGTCCATTCTAGGATTGTTCCATTGTGTTGGGCTCAGGGTTCCTGTAGTTTTCCTGTATCTTGTTTAGGGCTGTCAAAGTTAAGGCGTTAACGCAAATTTGTTTGAACACCACTAATTTCTTTAACGCATTAATGCAACTTGGGATTTTTAGGTTATCGCGGGTTCAGTTTTAAAGCTAGAGAAAATCCTGTTACCATATGAAAATACCTGAGGAATCCATCCGTACCAACCTCGTCATACTAGCTTGTCGCGAAGGAGTTTAAATAAAACTTGCGTTAAATTTTGGCGTGGAAAAACTGGCATGGCCATTTTCAAAGAGGTCCCTTGACCTCTGACCTCTGACCCCTACCATTTATACACCCAACAGACACGGAGCAACATTACCATTCAGTTTGGGTCACGTTTGTGTCCACTTTTAAGTCCAATATTCACTCTCCTTTTAGCTCTGGTTTTGGTCCCCACCAACTCCTGAGAAAAATATATCTGTGTCTTTAGCTGCTAAATGCTCCAATAATAAATATATGCATACATTTGCTTAAAGCAGCATATTTGTCCACTCCCATTATAATTGATTATTGGAGAAGTGCAGTGAGGATTACACACGGCCATTCACTGAGTTTACCTTCATTACATCCCGTGCACATGACACCAGGCTACTACGGAGTAACCACACTCGCAGAACCAGGAAACGGTCCCTGAAAGAGGCTAAATAAAAACCCGACACCCTCACAAACAGACCCCTGTGTGAGTGGAATTCCACCGACTCAGCACAAACCGGCTGCAGAGGAGGCGGAGGACCGTTAGGAACGGCCCCAACAAAACCCTTTTTTAAACATAAGCAAGAGGCACGTTAGTGGAAAACACCTATTTTGTTAAAGGATGCTTGAGGGAAGATTTTAAAAGCTGTGCGTGTGAGAGTAAACATGAAGCAGGTCCTTGTCCTCCTCCGATGAACCTAAAAGTGTCTGAAATAGCCCTCAGGCCACCAGCAGCTCAGCATTTTCCCGTGGCTGATTAAAAACCTATTGATATTCGGCGGTGGAACTACTGTAGAAAATTGCAACTCATGCGGCTGAAGTCTCTCTTCAGACAGAAGCGTTAACGCCGTGGATTACTTCAGGTAGAATATAATGAAGGCTTCTGTTATCTTGCAGGAGCTGCCGGGACACCTTTGTGTCTCACAGAGAAACAGGGGGAGAGAGAGAGGAAGATAGCGAGGGGATCAAACGAGGCATTAAAGCAGCTTTAACTACTTTTTTATATAAATGAAATGCTGCTAATTTTAATTTAACAAAAGAAATGATGAGGTTTGGTGAGTGAGATCTCATCAGCATGTTCCGATACTGAATGTGCATTCAAATGAGCTTTCTGGGATCGAACCAATCATGCAAAGTGTGCAGCAAGTGACCCGTCAGTCGCAGAGTTAGTCTAGTGTTTATGACCTGTAGTCTGTGTTTAGGTAAACTGGTGGGACTGGAATAATCTCATAGAAGGCAGCTGTAGTTTTCCATGAATCCAGTGCATTCAGAGCATGACGCTGTGAAATCGACATATTGTCACCGTAACATTGACATTTTTACAGTTTACAATGACAACAGGAGTGATGAAATCAAGGGGTTTATAACAGTAGGGGGCTGGAAAGCAGTTCCCAAGCAACACTCACCACAAGGGTGTAAAACTAGAGCTGTCAAAGTTAACATGATAATAACACGTTAATGCAAATACGTTTTAACGCCACTCATTTCTTTAACACCTTAACGCAACTTGTGATTTTTAGGTTGCAGCGGGCTCAAGCTAGTGTGAAGATACTGGTATCATATGAAACTAGAACACCTAATGAACCCATTGGTACCAACCATGTCATAATAACTTCAGGAAGAAGGTAAAAATAACGCTACAAACTTCGATGAAAATCTGGCACGGCCATTTTCAAAGGGATCCCCTTGACCTCTGACCTCCAGATATGTGAATGTAAATGGGTTCTATGGGTACCCACGAGTCTCCCCTTTACAGACATGCCCACTTCATGATAATCACATGCAGTTTGGGGCAAGTCATAGTCAAGTCAGCACACTGACACACTGACAGCTGTTGTTGCCTGTTGGGCTGCAGTTTGCCATGTTATGATTTGAGCATATTTTTTTAATGCTAAATGCAGTACCTGTGAGGGTTTCTGGACAATATCTGTCATTGATTTGTGTTGTTTATTGATTTCCACTAATAAATATATACATACATCTGCATAAAGAAAGCATATTTGTCCACTCCCATGTTGATAAGAGTATTAAATACTTGACAAATCTCCCTTTTAAGGTACATTTTGAACAGATAAAAAATGTGTGATTAATTTGCGATTGATTGCGATTAACTGCGGACAATGTGATTACATATTTTAATTGATTGACAGCCCTAATATATGCATATATCCTTATCCATAGTCAGTGTATTAAGGTAACTTAGATGGCGGTCGGCACGCTCCCAGTTTGGAGAAGCAGACAGGAGTACCGGCACGGAAGCCAAGCTGATGTACCGCTGTGGACACCACGTTAGTTCCCCGTCGGAAAGGGTGGTCTGATGGCGAGATAAACAGCAGTAAACAGATGTGAAAATGCAGTCAGAGAAGCTGAGGCTGTGGTGAAATATACAATGACACAGAGTAGTAGACAAAACTTTTTACTTTTATTTATAGTTGTATTATTTCATTTTTCATTAAGTTAGAAGTTTACTGAAATTCACCCTGTTCTCTGTAGTTCAGCCTCTCCTGCCACCTCCCACTTCATCTCATCCATGTGAGGTTCACACCTCTTCCTTTCCATAAAGTAAGACCCCAGGTTCATCTTCCACCTCTTGAGTCAAGCCTCCCCAGCTGGGGCAGGCTCAGCCTCCTGCAGAGCGCTCTGCCAAATGCTCCAGCAGTTTGTGGTTTCTGTGCCAAGACCTCTCCATGAAATAATTTAGCATCTCATTCATGGGGCAGCAAAGTCTCATCCATTAGAAATCGTATTGCTCTCATCTGCATCATGGAAAAAGGATCAGTGTTGTTATTGTGGACAGGAAATTCTTTCATGGTATTTATTCTACTTTCCATCTCTCGTTCACTCTCTCATATTCTTGTGTGTCCACATGTAACCACACTGGAGTTTGATAGATGGGAGTGTGGGAGTCTTATTGTAGCAACAGAGCGTCGCTACCAAACACAGCTCACGTTTGCTATTCTGCAGATAGCCGAGTCAGCACCGCCATGCTGGCAGATATATATATATATTATGTTTGTCATGTACACACACTCCCGCGTGCACACTTCCAGCAGGTTTAACCAGTCAGACTGTAACAGTGATGTGTACTGTAAGGTTCTGGCATAATGCTGCATTTTGGGGCAGCTGTGTGGCTAAGGGGTAGAGCGGGTTGCCCACCAATTGGCAAGGTTGGCGGTTCGATCCCCGGCTCCTCCGGTCCACATGTTGAAGTTACCACTTAACCCCGAATTGCTCCCGAAGGCTGTGTCATCGGTGTGTGAATGAGTATTTAGATTAGATCCTGATGGGCAGGTTGGCTCCTTGCATGGCAGCCTCTGCCATCAGTGTGTGAATGCTGACATGTAGTGTAAAGCGCTTTGAGTGGTTGGAAGACTAGAAAGAAGCTATAGAAATGCAAGTCCATTTACCATTTTGAAGAAGGGTCGAGCTGCAGAGCTCCAGGCTCGGGCTCACCTCCTCCGTCGGACCCTTTCTCGTCCCGACCTTGGAGAAGGAAGTGACGTCTGAAACTGTGCATGCCAGACCCGATTATCAGGATAAGATAGCATGCGTTCATTAGTTTGAATACAGCGCTCCAGGGATGACGTATTTTTGTAGGCCAACCAGGAAGTTATCATCACGCTGGTTACCTCGTCAAAAAAACAATCCAATAGGATTTTCCATTGGTTTTTGGATTATTGCAGAGAATAAGATTTGTTCCGTAAAATAATCTCCATAAATGAACACCACTTTTATGATTTCTGAAGTGTGAATGCAATCGCCAGAAGTAAAAAGCTAATGTTAGGCTATAAACCAGCTAAACCACGGTCACATGAGTGCGAGTATACACAATGAGGCTGTAAAGGCGGACTAGTGTTCTGCGTGATGACGTTCAGTATATTTATTTATTGTTATATATTATGTCGTAGAACAAATCGTTAGAATCATTTCCGGGTTTTTGGACTCATTCCTGTAGCTCTCTATAAGCCACACAACCTCCACAAATAACACCAAGGTAACTTATAAAGTTAGGTAACGTAACGTCAAGCAGCAAATAACTTGAACTAAACTTAGTAGTTTGCTAATGTTAGCTAGCTATGCTAATGTCATTAGCAAACTAGCAAAACTCGCAAACTAGCCGAAATGATTACATTAAGCTTTTTGCATTTTTTGTTTCTGTTATGCTAACATTAACATTAGTTTGCTTACCACATTAGCATAGCTAGCGTTAGCTAACATTAGCAAACTCACAAGGTTAGTACAAGTTTTTGATGCTTAACGTTACTTTACCTAACTTTATAAGTTACAGTTTATGTTGAAATATTAAGGTTGTATTGTTTACCTCGGTGTTATTGGTGGAGGTCATGTTGCATGGACGTAATACAATGTATTAAATATCTACTCAGTAGGCTATTTTATTTATTAATGATAAGTGTGATAAAACAATACACAGCGTAATATAATAAAGTGGCATATAAACGTTATTTATTGATGAGGAAGCACAATAAACACACATGATTTTCTACCTTGGCACACATGATAAACCTGATTCCACCATGGGGCTAGGCAATGGAGATTTGCCAAAACTGCAAAAAACTGCCAAAAACCAATATCCAATTTACAACCATTTTTTTTTAGTCATGGTTTGACTAATTAATTAATCAACTCATCAGCTCACCACAAACCATAAACATGAATAACCTTTGGTATATTAATAACATGTAATAATGCTATCCAATAAGCTAGTTGACTTTACAACAAGCTAGCACAGCATAGCTTAGCTTATGTGTGTTAAATTAAATTGAATACATTGATTCATTTAGTTTTCACTCTGCAGGAATGAATAGGTTTGAAACAGTAGACCACTGTCTGATATAGCGTTTATGGACCACTTATGGTGCAGGGTGTAATCTGACACTGTAGTCAGAAGCACTACTGACACTGTGTCACCATGAAGTGCTAAAAATGTCAACTTAATAACAGGAACTTTAAGGGTTGTAATATTGTCAATATGAAATCATATAGTTTCGATGGGGATAAAAAGGTTACTAAGCAAAAATGACCTTTGACCTTTAAAGGTATCACTTTTGCTGTAATAATTTAGCCAAACTATAGATTCAAAGATAAGAGGAAGTAGTTCTGAGTCACATGTCCACACACACATTCATTCACATTCACAGGTTACTCTGCGTCTCCCTAATCCTGTCGGTCCATTGGCCCGTTCCTCTCCAGTGGAATGAAAAGTACATCGCCATAGAGACCGCATCAATGGCCTATTAGCATGAGAGGTGAGCTGAGGAGACCAGAGGAGAGACGGTGAATGAAGTAGTGAGAGAGACAGAGTGCAGAGTTTAGGACGGACAGAGTGGGAAAAGAGGAGATACTGAGGGAAGAAGGGAGCAGAAGAATGGGCTGGAGGGAAAGGGATGGATGAATGGAGAGTGTGTTTGAGAGTGGCTGGAAGGAGGGGGGGAGTGGGAAAGTTTAAAAGAACTGATACATCGGCTCTTTCTCTGTTTAGTCAAGGAGGAGGTTTATGGGCACGGATAATTCTGCTTCCCCTGACACTGCCTGTCTGTCTCTTTCTGTCTCTCTCACTGCCTGTCTGTCTCTTTCTGTCTTTCTCCACTGTCTGTCTCTCTCCACTGCCTGTCTGTCTCTTTCTGTCTCTCTCCACTGGTTGTCTGTCTCTCTCCACTGACTGACTGTCTGTCTCTCTCCACTGACTGACTGTCTGTCTCTCTCACTGTCTGTCTGTCTCTCTCCACTGGTTGTCTGTCTCTCTCACTGTCTGTCTGTCTCTCTCACTGTCTGTCTGTCTCTCTCCACTGGTTGTCTGTCTCTCTCACTGTCTGTCTGTGTCTCTCCACTGGTTGTCTGTCTCTCTCCACTGGTTGTCTGTCTCTCTCACTGTCTGTCTGTGTCTCTCCACTGGTTGTCTGTCTCTCTCCACTGGTTGTCTGTCTCTCTCACTGTCTGTCTGTGTCTCTCCACTGGTTGTCTGTCTCTCTCCACTGGTTGTCTGTCTCTCTCCACTGGTTGTCTGTCTCTCTCACTGTCTGTCTGTCTCTCTCCACTGGTTGTCTGTCTCTCTCCACTGGTTGTCTGTCTCTCTCCACTGGTTGTCTGTCTCTCTCACTGTCTGTCTGTGTCTCTCCACTGGTTGTCTGTCTCTCTCACTGTCTGTCTGTCTCTCTCACTGTCTGTCTGTCTCTCTCACTGTCTGTCTGTCTCTCTCCACTGGTTGTCTGTCTCTCTCCACTGGTTCTATTTAGTGCTCCTGTTTTAACCTGTTTTGGCTAAAATCTACTGGGGAGTCGGAAGCAAACAAAAATCTATAGTCGGCCTCATTATTCCAATAATTTGGCTTCATTAATGAAACGTTGATGGATATGTAGTTTTTTCTTTCTTTTTATTAAACGGCTTTGTTGAATACTCGATTCAGATTGGTCAATCACGGCGTTCTACGGTCTGTTATTTCTTTATAACAGACCGTTGCTATGTATAACAGACCGTTGCTATGGGTGCAGTTCAGATGTCGGACTCTGGCGGACCGTTTTTGTGTCAGATTATTGATTTCTTCAGTAAGTAGCCGTGTAATAAGATGAATAATTATCATTATTTTCATAGTGTATCATTGTTATACACTATAGTTAGTGTATATAGTTAGCTGTATTTATAAGATTTTGGCTACCAGAGGTATAACAAACCAGTGTTTCGTTCTCTGTTGAAGAGTATATTAAAGCTACAGTCATAAAACTAACTGTTTGTCATATTTGACAGTAGTACATGAGACGTATAATCTGTGGAAAAAAAATCAGGTTCCTCGACTGTCAGGATATAGTGACAGTTTTCATAGTTGCTCAAAGTTACCAACTGCAGCTTTAATGGATCAAACAAGGATTTCCTAGAAAAGCTTCCATTTCAAGGTGAGGGTGCAATTTGTAAACCCTGAGTAAGGGCCAGAAAGCCTTCAGTGCTTCCCATCAGATGAAGGTCTTACAATTTATGACTTGATCAATAAATTGCCTCGTTTGTGCAGTAAATTACTTAAGAACTAGACAGCAAGGACAAGGTCTGGGCTTCATTGCCATATACAGTATGTATGTATGTATATATATATATATATGTATATATATATATATATATATTCGTCATACCTATAAATCATTGGAAACTGCAGTATGAATATTAGTGTGTGACTGAATGTTAAGTAAAACATTAACTATGTGGCCCTTTGTGGTTAATAGGTTTCATTTAGGATTTCTTTTGTTAATCGTGTTGGAGATTATGAAGAGTATTCGTCTTCTTTTTGAGCTCACTCATAACAGGATCAGACTACACGATATTTTTGACGGTTACGATGGTCACTATGTCAGATTAGACGATTGAGGGTCATAAATTCTTGTCGTGACTTGGCCGCGTCACATGACAGACTACACGTCAGTCCCCTGTTGTTCTGACAATACACACTCTCCCGGCACCACCGTCTTGATATATACGGGCTTACCGGGGCTCAAACCGCCGGGTCCGACCATGTAAAGGGGCCGACGAAGTCCCGGGGGAAAACAATAAAAATGTAATTCACAGGGAGAAGAGGAAGCGGCCGCGCAACGGGATGCTCCATGCGCAAAGACACAACGTCGGTGGTGTTTTTTACTCCGACACAACCTAGATCGAATATCCTACCGCGAGGTCTGGCAGCAGTTGCGCCGGGAAGGTCCGATGACATCATTCTGTATAATAAGTAGCCATGTGCTTCTGTTTACAGCTGTGTGCGTCTGTGCTCGGCCGGTCAAATTCACGGCGGTGACGGAACACGTTGTGGAAAGCAAAAAAAAAAACATCAAATATGCTAGACTTTCTGTTGGGACTGATATTGTGTAGTCTCAACCTGGCGTTAAAGGGGACATATCAGGAAAAACTCCGTCCGTCCGTCCGACCCATTCTCATGAACACAATATCTCAGAAACACCTGGAGGGAATTTCTTCAAATTTGGCACACATGTCCACTTGGACTCAAGGATGAACTGGTTAGGGCTTGGTGGTCAAAGGTCAAGGTCGCTGTGACCTCACAAAACACGTTTTTGGCCATAACTCAATACGCTAATTATAACAATTTTACACAAATGTCTAATAGGATGAAATGATGAAGTGATGACATGTTGACTTTACTGGTCGGCGGAGGCATACAACCGCGAGGCGGTAATTCTAGATTGAACATTAAAGCCTGTACACGTGTTCGAACAGAAACCCAAAATACATGTATAAACCTGAAAATGAGCATCATGTGTCCCCTTTATCTCTCCAGACTAAATTGGAATGGCAGTATTTTGTCACAGCAGGCCGTGATGAAAGACATACTGTATCTATTTGGGCCTTTGGTGATAGACGGAGGAGGAATCTGCAGACAGCTCAGGCTATTTAGGAGCTGACATACTGTAGCGGTGGGTCACACCGGTGAACATGACTGACTCTGGTCAGGTTTGTCTCGGACGACGGACACTGGATACATTTGACCTTTGACCTCCATGGTGTGTTTTACACGGCCTACATAGTCTATTAGGGTCAAGGCCATATGTGACTGAGCGATAGGCTTGTGTCACTGATACAGTGTCATGCCTCTCAGGTGAATATAGCACATGCCATTAAAATTGATAAACAGCTCTTCACTGCAAAGGGAAGTCTGAAATCTACTCATGGTCACTAAATGACCATGAGTCATCTTCATGGTACATAGAATGGGTCCTCAGACTGTGTGTTCATGTCCCTGCAGGAGGCCTGAAGGTTTCAACATCTCTATTCCTGACCTTCCGTTGATCCAGTGGGCTGAGTGCAGCCAGGCTATATACAGACCTGGAACTCATGGCTCAGAGTACTGATATACTGTCATTTTGGTTGAGCATTATCAAGTATCAACTGTGACGTTTTTGCATTGAACAATACTGTACACATTGGTTGAACATAACTGATCGGAACTCAGGTTCCATTTCTAACCTTTTTATTTGAGAGGAGTGAAGGCCTCAGTATCCTTCAAACAGACTAATGGCCTATTCAGACTACACAATATCAGCCCGATTGTAGCCCGACGCGGCCGTCGTAGGGTGTCGACTCGGATCGGGAACGATAAGAGTGTCGTGTGCGAAAATCGATCGTTTTATCTCGTGTAGTGTGTCATAGTAGACGACAACCGACGCCGCGTCTAGGGCGCCTCTCGACGTCCCAACAGAAAGTCCACGACGTGTTCCGTCATGGCCGTGAATTTGACCGGCTGAGCTCAGACGCACACAGCTGTAAACAGAAGCACATGGCTACTTATTATGCAGAATGATGTCATCGGACCTTCCCGGCGTAACTGCTGCCGGACCTCGCGGTAGGATATTCAATCAAGGTTGTGTCGGAGTAAAAAACACCACCGCCGTTGCGTCTTTGCGCACGGAGCATCCCATTGCGCTCGCACGCTTTTGCTTCTCCCTGGGAATTCTATTTTTATCGTTTTCCCCCGGAACCTCGTGGACCCCTTTACATGGTCGGGCCCCGGGGGCTTGAGCCCCGATAATCCCGTATATATTAAGACGGCGGTGCCGGGAGAGTGTGTATTGTCAGAACAACAGGGGGCCGACGTGTAGTCCGTCATGTGTCACGGCCAAGTCCCAAAAATAATCTATGACGACGCCGGGAAGCTGCTTGACATCCTCCTGGATCCACCTTCTCACATATGTTCACATTATATGTATTATTTTCTGTCATATGGATTGTCTATGTTGTATTTTCATTATGTTGTTACTCTGTACACACGACATATATTGCACGTCTGTCCAACCTGGAAGGGGGATCCCCTCCTCTGTTCAAAGTTTTTTTTTGGTTTTCCTTATCCGATGAGAGGGTCATACTGTAAAGGACAGAGGGTGTCGTATCCTGTACAGATTGTAAAGCCCCCTGAGGCAAATTTGTGATTTTGGGCTATACAAATAAAATTGACTTGACCTTTATGTGTAAAGTCAGTTCCATTTTAAAGACCATTATTACTACACCATGAGCTAAGTTTTACTGTAACTTTGCCAGATTGTGTCACTGACTCTCATAATGGCTTCATTAGTTCAGGATGGCATGTTTCCTTGTTTGGTAACAGATGGTAACATCTGTACAAGAATGAGTAAACCTCTAACAATCCCCCACGTAATCCATTCCAGGCCGATGACGTGTGCAGGTCAGAATATCTATTTTTGGAAAAGGGCAGAGAGACATTCCCTCGCTGACGACCCCCAACTGTAGACCCGTTGCACCCCCCCCACACTCCCACCCAGCTGTTCCACATTTAGCCCTGGCTCCAGTGAGGTGAGTGGGAGAGTGGGGGAATGGGAGAAAATGAGGAGGGGGTGCTATACCGGCAGGCCTTGCTGGTGGGTGGGTGGGCGTATGCCTCGCCACTGTCACTGTCCGTCTAAACGCCGGTTCACTCCCCCCCCCCCCCCCCCCCCCCCCCCCTGAAGTCAGCCAGTCAGAAGTGGTGGAGCCAGCTGCTCGCTCAGTCAGTCCGTGGAGAAAGTGGACACTCCAAGAACTAGACCAAACGCTTCTAACGACGCGTTCTCTTTCGGAGCGGAGGTGCCAGATTCACCCGAGACGCCGAGATGACTCGTGACTCGTAAGTTTCAGCGGGGTGGTTGAGAAGCAGTGGAGCTACTGTAGGATTTAGGAGGGGTTTAAAGATTGCAGTGGGTCACACTATCAAATGAAAGGAGGCTCAGTGGTCTGTATTAAACATGTTCCCTTTCCTCACCTTCAGTGTTATCCCCTCTGAAGCAGGTTTAGCATTTACAATACAGGCTCATGATTGAGGATTATAGCCTGCCTTTCTACCTGTTCTGTTTGAACTATTCATCTCTTTGGCCTCTCTTCCCGCTCAAGACGAGGAACTAGCTTTTAGCTTTTAGCACCATCCACCTATTCATTTATTATTTGGAGCGTCTCTCACCAGATGAGAAGCTTATACATGTTGCCGTTGAACTCGGAGTCCAATCAGAGGTGATGGGGCACTTTTCTCCTTCGCTGCCTGGAGAAGGAGCTGCTGTTGTATTTCCAGAGGACATGTGCGGCGATAGAAATGTATAGGAAAGCTGTTTGTGTATGTTTTTATTGTAAAGGTGTGTGTTCGTGGTGGTGATGGGGACGTTTAATGTCTCCGCCATAGTAATTCCCCTTACTGTTTGCAAATGTGTGAACACTGAGGTGGAGATGCTGCTAGTTTGTATACTTGAATGCTACATTTGTGAAATATAAATGAGCAAAAGTGACCTGTTAATATCTGCATCCAATCATAGTGGCCATCTTCCATATAAACTAAACCGACTCATGGCGAGTCGCGGACTCACTGTGGTGAGGTTTTGCGGTAACGCCCAAAACAAGCAACGGAGCGGTGACGTTACGGAGCAGAGAGAGCCAGAGGAAATGAATACAATGTAACAACTTAATGCTTTGGGGCGGCTGTAGAGCGGGTCGACCTTTTAACCGTAGGGTTGGCGGTTCGATCCCCTTCTCCTGCTGTCTGCGTGTCGAAGTGTCCTTGAGCAAAACACTGAACCCCCAAGTTGCTCCCTAAGCGCTTTACAGCAGCCCGCTGCTCCTAAATGCTAACAATGGGTTAAATACAGAAGTCATGTACAGTACCTGCATCTATATGATGAATCTAAAAGTTTAAGTTTTAACTTCATCCACGCACTCTCGTCACAGCGTAGGAAAGCACATTCTCATCTGCTATCGCCAGATGAGTGACAACTTTGTTTGGCTCCTTTTCTGTAACTAGTGTAGCATTAAAGCATGGTGGAATTAGCTAGCTAGCTAGCTAGCTAGCTGGCTATTTAGCCACGCTTTAATGCTATACTAGTTACAGAAAGTTAGCCGAACAGCGGGCTGGTGGATCTAACAGTCCCTCCGCCTCACTTCCCGCCGCTCCGGAGAAGGCAAAGCTATCCGTCTCCGGAGCTGCGTCCGCTCTCTTTACGGCGAGCCACGACCACAGTTTACGGCCCCACTGACGTGTGTTCTGTTGTCACCAAAACAACTAACAACAATCACTATTTTCTTACTGTTCAAAAGTGTCATCCTTCCGTCTAGCTATCTGCGTTGGTGCAGGTTATTTTTTGCAGTGGTCGTATTCTCAGCCTTATGGGATAGTTATTTTCTAAGAGCCCTCCATCTGTGGTTACATGCCATGTTCATGTCTCGATGCAACAGTTGTAAGTAATGTAGCTGGATTATTATTCACCCATTGCCGTGTGTGACGTAGGGCCGCCCCTCTTAGTAGATTAGTCCACACATCGGTAGTTGTGGTCTTAGTCAACTTAGTCGATTTGTAGTTTTTGATGGTTTTTTCATGCTGAATGATATATTTCCTATAAACCCATGAGCTCATCTCTGGTAAACACAAGATGTTAAGTGTTGCTTTTCTGTGATTCTCTGTGGAGACACTCAGTTTTTACAGATCTGTGTGTTAGTCGATGAAGAATTTCTCTGGTGAAGGACAGCCGTAGTGCGACATCACCTCCTGCATATATCTGCAGTGTTGACACATGTCACCTGTCGTCTGTCAGTTCACCCAGCAACAATGACATCATTGGACAACAGAAGCGGTGCAGGTCATTAACAACACACCGCTGTGCTCCTGTCCTGCTGTCTGTGTTGTGGTGTCCATTCATATTTCATGTACAATATTAATTCGTCGAGCACAATGTACCAACTGTACCAGCTGAGAAGAATTGATTTGGTTCCATTTAATCAGCGTGCTGTATTGATTGTCTGTGTCGGGAACGCCACAGGTGTAATTAATAACATTAATGATTTCCAATATTCAGCTGTGGTTTCTCTTGAAAGGCCTCATATTTTACTAGTGGACACACCCCCACAGCAGGTGATCCATGGCCAAAAACACCCTGAATATCGCTGGAGGCCGCATGGATTCTGAATCCTTATGAGTCCTTTATCAACACCAACAATCAACTAACAGTTAAAAATAAGTCAAAGTTGGATTCAGTTGAGAAGATCTATACTTTTTGTTGGCCCAGAAAGCAGAAACATTACTGTTTTGTGTGGCACTCTAGAAAACTATTAAATTGATAAGCTTAAATTATTGATATGATATCAATGAAAGTTCGACTGGGAGATGATGGGAAACATTTATTTGAGTTGTACTTTGACTTTTTAGTTTGGCCTATCGCTCCGCTAACATGGAGGGGGGCGGGCTTTATGATCTCTACTTCAGCCAGCCACAAGGGTGTGATCCAGATGTTTTGGCTTCACTTTTGGGGAGCTGTCGTGTTGTCCATCTTTATATACAGTCTATGGAAATAATAACTGAGTTAGTATGGATTTTTTGATGTGGGGTTGTATGCACACTCCCGTGTTCTGCAAGGTAAAATGACTGTTTTTGTCAATGGAGTCTGGTGGCTTTGAAGAGTCAGAAAGGCAGTCATCAGACAGCCCTTTCCGACAGGGAACTGAAGCCGTTATATCTTTGTCTTCAAAGCCACCAGACTCCTTTAACAGAAACAGTACCTTTACCCCACAGGACACAGGAGTTGCTGGTCCATATAGTGTCATCATGCAGAAACCTACGTCAGGTCACGTGGGGAAAAAGTTTTTATAAGTTCTTGGGGTAAATAGCATTTTGACGCTAAAACAAACGTACTTCGACCGAGATGTGAATGTTTGAATTTGAATACATAAAGGAACACCATAAAGGACCCGCCCTTTAACTAGTTACAGCTGACATTATCTGCCACAGGCAACAATTGTCATTTCATTTCAAAGTAAGGGTCGTTGATGTTTAGCATCAGTCGAAAATGAGAAGCCTGCTACTTGAATGTTTTGAGCATTGCTAATAAAAAAGAGAGAGGACAGACAAAAGATTGTTAGCCTCCGACTGGATCCGAACACAAGCAGCTATCAGAACAGACAGCTGCAACTTATCGAAATATGAAACAAACTAATGTATCTGGTAAATTCATGTGAAGAAGTTATATGTTGCAACTGATGTCCTTGTGTGCCCTCGAATGTTTCCTATCTGGTGGAGATGTTTGAAATGCCTCTTGTGTAATGTCTTTTATTAAGGAGACCACAAGCCTGTAAAATGAAGCTCAAAAATGTGCTTCCCTTCCTCGCATCTCTGTGGAGTGAATCACCTGCAGCATCCACTTCACCTGCCAGCTGACATGATGCCACCTCCGGCGGGTGAAGTCTCGTTGTCTTGCCGCCGATTTTATGGCCGAAGAGAACTACGTCACACTAGTTGAACTGCTCACACAAGAGATACAAGAACAACAGTGTTTGACTCCAAGGTTGCATTCTACTTCTTTATCTGTGACGCCATTTCAGTAGTGTTGCAAATGTCAAGGTCTGCTTCACTCCTCGGTTTCAGGGTCGAGCTTGCAGGTGAGAAAGAAAGAAAAAAAAAAGCAGCGCGTCAGCCTCTGAGCTGAACACGATCCGTTTCAGGTCTTTCTCATGTAAAATGATCCGCGAGCATCTCGGTGTACCTGGAAACTTCCTGTGGGAGTTACGGAAGGACAAAGGCTGCCTTTTTGCACTGTACTCTGGTCAGTTTTTTGCCACCTAAGCAGTAATAGGAAGCTCTCTGTGTATTGGCAGGGAGTGTTCTCTCACACCCTGTGTACTGTGAGAGAACAGTAACTTTATCACGTACAGTCAGAGAATGAAATGCATCATTGTTATCGCAGCACCGGCGCCGTCTCATGGACGCACCTCCTCCCCTCGCGGTCTTTGGCGCACCTGTCGGCCACTTGATAGGGGACTTATTTGCTATGCACGTCCCCAGAGACGCGTCCACGTCTGTGTTTGTAGCTTCGCTGTCTGCTCAAGGACACTTTGACAGAAAGGGATGGACTCAGCCTGTGACCTCGCTGTCACCTGATCATCTCTGTCTTGTTTTGTGTGTCCCGGTGTTTGTCTATGTCAAGGGCTGATTTGATTAAGCAGCATTCTCCTGGCTGTAGCCCGTCCTCCCCTCCCCTCCCCTGTCCTTGTGTCTTCTCTATCTCTTCTTGTATCTTTTGATCATTTGATTTTCCTTTCACAAAAGGATATTAAAATTACAAAAAATTAGAGGTTATTTGATTTTCATTTTAAAATACAAAAATTAAAATTGACATACAAGGCTGAACTAAACTTAAAAAATTAGTTCCAAAAGGGCAAAACATTTGGCCCTACTTTAGTAGGGGCAAGCAGTGAGCGGGGGTATGTGAGCCATGCTCACTTTTGCCTTGTTACCCAAGTAAAAGTGAAAATCGATTTTCATTTTCATCATCATCCTAAACCATAAATTCCAATTAATCGATACAAGATCGATTTATCGTCCAGCTCTAACTGCTTCACTTGTCTACCTTCGCATCGTGTCTTTTCCTGAATAGAAGTATTTTTTTGTGGAAACAAATTTTTGAAAATGTCAAGGTTGTACTAAATCTGAGGACTTTGGCATGTCAAACATCTGGCCTGTCCCACATGGGATTACAAGACATATCGGTTACAACATTACAGGCACCTCATGCATATGCTTTCATATAATATATACATGTGACCAATTAAAAAAAATTGTATGAGCTGCTACAAGCCTGTCGTTTATCCGGTTTGTCCAAATAACTGTCCTAAATCGATCTACTGTACGAGCATCGTCTATATTTACAAAAGTTCTGATTTTATCTTACTAAACTAAGGTATCGCCCGGTTAAAATGTCATCATCGAGATCACACATTTTCTCTCAGACTGACAATCTGTCCCAACATGAAGTGATAAAATACTAGATCTAAGCCGGGCACATGAAGATCTCCGCTTCTCAGATGACTTATATACAACATCATTCTTAGAATGATGACAGGACTGTTGTACTTACAGTTCTACTTGTTGTATTATGGATTGTTTGCAGCCTTAATGTCGTTCGGCTCTCTCTCTTTCCGTCTGCAGCGTGCCCGGAAGAATGAGTCAGCCTCAAAATTGTCCAGTAAGTCCAGTACACATCTTACTGGAGTCATCTGCTGGCTCAGACGCGGCCCGTCCTCGGCCAAGTGGGCAGGAAATACAGTATCGCAGGATGCCATGTTAGAAGATGGCACGCTTTGAAAATGTTAGCACTCAGAGAAAATACTTCCGTGGCCCCAAAACTGAATTCCTGGAGTCATCGTGTATTCATGCCATCAGTATGCAGTAGAATGGTTTGCTGCAGTTTAAGGTTCTGGTTACGAACATTTTTCAAAGTTAGCATCCCTAGTGGAGGTAGAAGGAAGTCTCCGCTTTACCGTGGTATTGAGAATCGTGGAAGTTCACTGGTATTGGTATCGACTGCTAGATTTCTGTTGTCGTGACATCCCTACATGCCAGCACAGTCAGTTAGTCAGTAATGATTGTAAAGTCATGCCTTTATTCTGACACATCTCAGTAAACATCAGACGAGTCTAGAAAGTGACGGGGATCACCACAGAGAAGAGAGTCTCCTCCGTCTCTATTTAGTCAGCTGGAGTTGTTTCTTTCTTGCCTGCTGTGGCGAAAAAAGGACTGCTGACTGGCCCTGATGATGTCATCTACTCTCCTCAGCACCACACACACACACACATTAAGAAGAGGCGGCTGTTTGTAGAGTTTAATTAAAGAGGAGGGCTGGCTGACGGTGAATTACTGTCCCCCTCAGTGGGACTCGGTCAAAGAGCTGCTGTTGATAGAACTGGAGAAAGTCTCTGGTTAAATATGGCGTTATTTGTGATATATATCTGTGTGTTTATTTCAGGCTTGTTATGTTTCGTCTTTGCACTTAAGAGCACGTTCAAATTGCCAAATGTGGTAAATGTAAATGCAGTGGATGAAAAAAAAGACATAATGCTGCCGCCAACCGCCTCTCTGGTATGCGTCCTTGCTACGATCCTTTTTAACAAAGCGTATGCACACTTCTTATCTGGGGTCTTTGTAAAGTGTTTTGTGGGGAATATCTTGTGGTTTATGAGCGTGTGTGTGTGCGTCTGTGGCATTTTGAGCCACCTGTGCCCTGCAGCTTCCATGCGGCGATGCAACCTGAAATGGCATCAGGCCTCAGGGGAGCGAAGACGTCCCGCTGCTCACCTCCATCCTGCTGCCTTTGTTTCTATTTACAGCTTTTCTATCATCCCTTTCGTCACCTTTCCCCCCCATCTCTCTCTCACCTCGTCCTGGTGGGATATCTGTCTCTGTAGCACTACTAAAGCCTGACTAATGTGTTGAACGGTATAGTCACACGATATTCAAGCTTCACTTCGATCCCCAGCTATCATCTTTATATTGTTCGGGCTGCAGAATCCATTGTGCATTCTTTACAATTTATTTGTAAAAAAATCTTGATTACTATACCATTTAAAGGCACAGTGTGTTCTGTAACTAATGGAATGGCACTGTGGTGTTAGAATTGATTCAGATTCATTCTTTATTGTCCAGAAAATGCTGTCAACAGCCATAAAAAAAAAAAAAAAAAAAAAAAAAAAAAATTCCGATTCTCCGGCCAATCTCACGTTCCATAGTCCCCTCACTCGCGAACAAGACTCTGAGGTACTTGAACTCCTTCACTTGGGGTAAGGACTCATTCCCTACCCGGAGTAGGCAATCCATCGGTTTCCTGCTGAGAACCACGGCCTCAGATTTAAGGCGCTGATCCTCAAACAGACAGACACCTACAGTAAATGTGTATTTTGGATGTTTTCTTTCCACTAGTCTGAAAAAAGATGTTAAATAATAACTTTCTTTCTAAGTTTAAAACTTGGACACTAGTGACTGAATCCATGGAGCGTGCCCAGTAGTAAGCTTTGGCACAAACCAAGCACTTATGCATTCCTAATGACCGTCATGATGGGAATTTGACTGATGCCTGAGCACTCTCTCTGCCTTCCTCCTGCTGTCTCCCCTCTTCTCCCATCGTCCTCCTCTCCTCCCTCGCATCATCTGTGCCGCTAAAAGAGGCAGGAGCTTATTACAGGTGCCTCGCTCGCTGCTCTCTCATTTCCCCTCTTCTTCCTCCTCCTCCTCCTCATCCCTCTCCGTCGTCCTCTCTCTCCTCTAATTAATCGTAATAGCTCCGGATGTGAGCGCCGTGTTTAGATAGCTTTCACGGCGCGCTCAGACCGAAGTGTGACAAACTGCTCTCGCAGCGAACCTTTCATCCGTCACGACCCGTTTCCCCCGGGGGGGGGGGGCGCGGGCTGCCTCTTCCTGCCCTTAAAAAAGTCATTTTTAATAGTTGTGTCTATTAATGTGGCAGCTCCACTTTAGGACCACACCAGTGATTAATCGGATATAATTATACAACATCATTTATTTCTGAATCTGTAGAATATGGATACATTAGTAGTATTCAAACCAGCTGATCTTCCATTGCTGCAAAACAGGTGTATCCATTATTTCTACTATGCTTGATGATCATTTAACCCTCTGAGACCCACAATAATAAACCTTTTTCAGGGGGGTACAGGGGGTCTTTAGGGGGAGATAGCAGGTCAACAGTAGATGTCACATAGAAGTGGTGTACATCATCTGAAAGCTGAGAACCTGAGGATTAATTTGAGATGCAGCTGTGAGTAAAGTTGTTCCAGTCATAAATCAGAAATAAACAATAATTAGATAATAATTAATTAAAATAAATTGTGAACGTGTATAAAGTCTTAGAACATTATGATAGAAGTATATGATGGTCATCTAAATGCTCTATTATGTCTCATACGTTGTTGCATCATTTTTTGGGTTGATACCATTTGTTACACAGATTTGGTGCTAAATTTTATACCATTCGAGAGTTAATCAAAATGATCAATAATCTCTCCAAAATACCACATTAAGACACCAAAACCTTGAGGAACACCATAGAAAAAGCCATGCTGTGATTTGGGATCAAAAACGTTTCTGCAAGAATTGCATTTTTCCGCGATTGGATGGCGAGCACTTCTGTTGTGTAAACTGCTCAGAAACCCCCTTATTGTCAATCTAGCTAGGAAAGCCATCCATCCTCTGAATAATCTAGGTCTCTAGTTTGTGGCTGTAAAGTTTCATGAGGCTGTGATTATCCTAGAGGTCATCACAGGTCATTTTATAAAGTGACGTCAAGTTTAAAAAAAATAGGTCTCACCACAATGAAATGTCTCCTATGGGAACTAACATCATCACACATGAATACAGTTGAGCTCATTGGATCCACAAGAGTCTCAGCTTCACAGTGATACCCAATTTATGCAATTCAAAGACTGTTTAGGGACCCCAGTATGCAGAAATATTCAAACACACCATTTTAGAATAGGCGAAAATAACACATTTATACTGCCTTCAAAATCCTGCATGTTTTTGGCCCAAACTGCATGTGATTATCATAAAGTGGGCAAGTCTGTAAAGGGGAGACTCGTGGGTACCCATAGCACCCATTTTCATTCACATATCTTGAGGTCAGATGTCAACGGACACCTTTGAAAATGTCCATTGCCAGTTTTCCTCGCGTAAGATAGGAGCTTTATCTAGCCTCCTTCACGACGAGCTTTGCGTGACATGGTCGGTACCGATGGATTCATTAGGTTCTCTAGTTTCATATGAAATCTTCACTCTAGCTTTAAAACTGAACCTGTTACAGCCTCTGACAGACAGTAAAGTCAGGGGGTTAATTAATACCAGACTGTTTGTGTGTGTGTGTGTGTGTAAGTGTACATGTGACAGTCAGTGACGTGTTGTGTAAAAGGCTCAGTTAAGCACAGTGTTGGCTGAGAGCATCAGCGTGCACGTTACTGTGCTGAACAAAGGCACTAATATGTATATATCTCCTCGAGCCCTGGTTGTTCTGACCTACAGAGTTTGGTACAGCCTTCCCTCGCAGCCCTGTCTGTGTGTGTGTGTGTGTGTGTGTGTGTGTGTGTGTGTGTGTGTGTGTGTGTCATTAGTTTGCTGTGTTCTGTGCCCTACCCTGAAAACACAGCACACACTGATAGAAATGCGCTGCCTTACTGTGGCTGATTTCATGCCTGTCGAGCCAGCTGTCCGATGGGGGAAAAAAAAGAAAAGAAAAAAAAGGCCTTTATTTGCAACATGTGTAGTAATTACATCATCCCCTTTGAATTAGTTTGTAGCCTTCAGGGTGAATCACAATTTGAATCCAGACCCTGAAAAAAAAAGCATGTGTTCAACAAGTTGGTCCTTTGTCAGTGACAGCTGCAGAGGAAGAAGCTAATGAGCGCTACTCATTCTACTCGTTCAGCACCAAAACTCTGCTGAACTATCTAAAGAGATATATAAAGATAGAATATATGACATGGTTCATTTAGCCCACAATGCTCAGTGCAAAGTAGGGCTGTCACGATATCAATTTTTCTCAATACGATTATCATGGCAAAAAAATATCACGATTGTTATCGCGATATGATTAAAAAAATTACGCAATGACTTAAAATACATCTTTAACTTTATTTAGTCTGACGTTTGTTTGTTTTCTTTCCAAAACAACGGATAACAGTGTGTTTTACATGTCAGTGAGTGTGTCTTAACTGAATAAACTAATAGAATATCATAAATAGGCTGAGCTGACCTGCTCCTTTTTCTTTCCTTGATCATTTCTCACGTTTCTTGGATGCTGCTGCCTGACCACAAGAAAACTACAAGCTGTCACTATCTTGTTGAACAGACCTCAATTAAGTCAGCCAACTTTACTTAGCACATAAATTAGCTAGCTAATGTAGTCATTTACTATCACCGGTGGGGTCCCAGCTAGACAACACCGACAAGCTCCAGCCGGCCGGCCAACATGGTCACTCCGGGTCATTCAGAATGGCTCTGGGTGACTACGTCAGGCTGGCCGGCCGGTTGAAGCCGGGCATTGCCGGCCAGCCGGGACCCACCGGTGGTGACGGGTGGCTCGGCTGGTTGGAGCCGGGTGGTGTTGGCCGGCTGGGTCATTCGCTATCACTGGCGGGCCCCGGCTGGCCAGCATTGCTTGGCTTCAACTAGCCGAGCCACCCACCACCACCAACGGGTCCCAGCCAGCCAACACCACACAGCTTTAGCTGGCTGGCTAACAAAGTCATTCTGAATTACCACACTGCAGAGTTTACATTTTTAGCGGCGCGATAAAGTATCTCCTCTTCATTCGTGGTCATTTTGACAGAATCACAAAGACGAGACTTGCGCTTGCTTATAGTGTGTTTACTTTATAGTCTGTTTGTGACGTCATGTCTGCGACAAGCTTTTATTTACTGCGTGCGGGAGAACACAAAAGAGAAATAGCTAAACCAAGAGCTAAATGCCATTGTTGTTGTTAAACTAGATATATCGTGGCTGAATTACTTACATGATATTACTACTTTCATGTTTTTAATACCGCAATTAGCGCAAAACCGGTATACCGGCTGTGTGGCTGCTCGAACCTGTTGACACGGACGCCGAAATAAAAAACAACAGGTAACGCAGCCGCCACGTGCTGCTGACGTTCCCCGTGTGGCCAAGGCTTTATTCAGTGTTCGGTTGTAGTTAGCTCCACCCTCTCGTGTCACTTCTGGTTGCAAGATGGGGACAGCCAAAAACCAAGATGGCGACGGCCAAAATGCCGAACTGGAGGCTTCAAAATCGTAGTTCACAAAACAATGAGTGTTACGGTGACGACGCCCGCTTCTTATATACAGTCTGTGTAATGAATACGTTTCATCCTGAACGTTTCACCTGGTCGGTCAATGACAGTTCCACTAGACGCTACATCCATCTCTGTCATTACGCTGAAAGCTGTTTTAAAATGTGAACCTTTTCCTCCAGAGTTCTTTACATACACATAACAACAGAGAAAAAGAATCTAGCTCTCAAGTTACCGTAAGAGTTGGCATAGCAACCAGTAAAACCCAGTGAGGGTTGCAGCTCAGTGGGAAAGCCCAAATGTTTGGCTCGTTAAATGTAGGTCCTGCCTCAGCATCTAAAGATATCAGATATTCTAACTTGTGATTAGGATTTCTTCCACATGGAACAGTAGCTAACATTATGATATTGTAGGTATTTCAATTCATTACTGACTCAGTGCAGCTGTGTTTTTAGTGCTCTGAGGCATGACTTCAGTCTCCATACTGTATGTTTTTATCCAGCACAATGCCGGCCGATTAGAGCTGAAATGGAACTCCAGTGCAGTCGCACAGATGCACCACATTCAGACAGCCTTTCAGTGAAGAGGAGAATCCTGTCTCCTGTCAGAGCTGAGCGTTTGTTTGAGCTGTGCCTGGGAAACGCTCAACTAATCCTCTCCGCGGTGCCGCCAAACATTACTAATTCTGGCTGCTCAGTCTTCGTAACTCTCTCCAGCATATTTCCCTGGGAGAGAGATGAGTTGGGGTGGGTGTATGGCGAGTTAGAAATAGAGAGAGAGAGAGCGTGTGGAGAGTCGCACAGATAAAAACAGAGCGAGGAGCTGGGAGGGGAGGATGAAAGAGGGAGAGATCAAGTGAGAGACAAAAGGTATGCGATAGATGTAGCAGAGGGAGCCAGGCGAGAGAGAGAGAAGTGACAGAGAGCAATAGAAGAGAAGAACCCCCCCCCCAACCCTCCTCATCCTCCCCCACCCCTACTTGAACCCTCCTGAGCTGAGCCGTGCCGGTGCTGCGTGATACCACCGCGGTGATTTCCCCCCCTATAACATCCTCCGCCACACGGAGCCCAGAGAGCGCAAAGAGTGGGCTGTGCAGGATCAGGAGCCTGTTGCCTGGATACCCCTGCTGTCGCCACGGCGGCAAAAAGCCAGGACTGAACCGTGTGTGTGTATGTGTGTGTGTGTGTTTGCGGTGCTGGCGCTGCTGCCATGGGAAAAACACAGCTGGCTGACTGTCTGGACGGCTCCCTCGCTCGCTCGCTGGCCGGCCAACTCGCTGACATCGCACGTATGAATAAGGAAGGAATCACCCTGATACGGGGGCTTTGAGGACGGAGAGGTGGGAGGCTGGGGGTGGGACGGGGGCGCGCTGACTGTTTGGTAGAGAAACCAGGGATTACCTTGGCGACCGAGTGGAAGAGAGGAAGCCGTAAGGGGAGGAGAGACCCTGAGACAGGAGAGCTGAGGAAGGGGAGGAAGAGAGGGGGCTGGCTGGCTGCGGGTAGTCCAGCAGGATGCAGATCCAGTCTTCTGGTCCTCAGTCCAAAGCCTCCAGCTTCATCCTCAGTCAGAGATGTGTGCTGGCCTCCAAAATGGAAATCCACCGGTACGTACCTGCTGTCATTCTAGTGGGTTTCTTTCTCTGTTTTCTTCATCAAACCTCTGTTGCAAAGCCTTGTCGTGCTCGTTTCTATACAGCCAGAACCTTGTTAGCATCTGTCTTTGTTGCTGCTCATTTTTCATCAGTGAGTGGTCGAGGCCTCATGAACGAGTGGTTTAATTGAAGGAGGAGGAAATCTCAAGCCCCGTTACAAGCTGCATGGTAGAGCCCTTCACTCTCTGTTAACGTGTCACATTATCACATCTGAAGTGCCAACCTGATCACACCTGCTCTGGAGCAGAGTTCGTGTCCTTCCTCTACAGTATAGCATAGACACTAGTAGGGGTAGGTGTTTTTTTACAATTTTGAAATCAATTTTTTAATGCAGAATCGATATATTTGCTTCATTTGAGTCTATGAGGAGGTTGAAGGAAGTAACCGCTTTTATTGTTGTAGTCTGAGTAACGCGACGTCATATCCGTTCCGTATCCGTCAACAAAACAAACCACAGTCGGCATGGATATGACCTGCACCCTCACATGTTAAATCCAGCGTGGTAAACACTACACATCCAGCAAAGGATGGAAACACTTTGGGTTTCACACATTGACAGGAAAAGCAGAGCTAGACATCACGGCTAAAGCTGCATGCTAACTCTGTCACGGACAGGAAACGTTATCGTATTGCGGTAAGCCAGCCGTCGCTCTCGTCTCCGTTGTCAAATGGGCCGACGCTACAACTGTAGAGCACCCATATACTGACATTTATGTTGAATGCATTCAAACGGCCCCGATGGAGCTGACCATGGATGGATAAAGAGAACGGAGCTGACTGGAGAGCTAGAGACGGACTTGGAGAAGTTAGAGGAAGTATACACGTGGGACTACATCCGCTTTTCAAAATAAGGTGTTGACAAAGGGAACTGTATTTACAAAATACATATATGGAAATAATATTGATTGGATTATATTCACCAGAAGTATAAAACAGTACATGTCCCTTATAAATTAAAAAGAAAATACCAGTAATTTGTGAGGGAAATGTCTTTATTCTTTGATTTTTTTAATTGCTGGAAAAAATGTAAAAAATAATGCCTGACAATGACTGATATATTTGACTTCAGGACATCTCTGACTACATACATGCTGAAAATCAAACATTTTTACTCGATTAATTTAGATATCTTCAAAATAAAAGTCCCTAGAAGTGTATGATTCAACTTTTCCCCAGGGTCTTGTGTTAAAAAAGTAAAAAGAAAATCGCAATAAATTGCAATATAGAATCGCAATACATATCGAATCGGCACAAGAGTATCGTGATCGTATTGAATCAATAGACAGGTGAATCGTCCCTGTCCTAGAAACCAGCTCAACTATCAGTGTTGATTTTAAACTAGAGCTGATCCTTTGCTGAAGACAATCTTCCTTCATGTTTTAAAGAGTATTATTCCAGAAAGAAACTCAACGTAATCACTTCCACCCCAGAGAGACTTTAATTTGCATGAGATGCAGAAAGAAAAAAGAATGTTGTTGTTTATAGAATCGTGGATTTATAATCCTGTTTCAAGTGACAATACCACCATGGACCTTCAGTCTGTAATAACTAGATAATAGCAGTTCTATCCACACGATTAGTCTTCAGAGTGCTTTATTTAAAACCTTCTTGCAAAACGCTCTGTTGTCATGCGGAAGCTCTGGTTTAGTTTTGTTGGCGGGGTCTGTGAGAGAAGGATTTCCCTCATCGCCTGTGTGCCTGTCTCCCAGAGGGCCCGGTTGGGAGATATAGCTACCACATTTAGCTGCTGTAACATAATGTTGAGAAAGAAGACACCGCTTAATTATTGATGCAGTTTGCTAAAAAATGTCAGAAAACATCCCTCTTTGGCTCAGTGGGCCGAATGTTATGTTCCCTCGGAGGAGGTATTCCCTTTGAAAGATGGCATTCTGTGAAGGGAAATGGCTCTGGCTGTGAATGTGAATGGAACAAATAAATCCATCTCATTGTGTCTGGATGGTCTAATGGATGATTAAACATCAGGGAAGGCCGGTGGGAGAGTAGGGTGACATGCTGTGGAGGTGTGGTACAGAATGCTCAGGAAATATCCTGTTTCACCGGTCGCCCTCTCTACTGTATCTCCTCTCATGAAGTCAGTGGTTTTGTAATTAGCTTGTTGGATGAGGTGAGCTTAGCTAGTTATTCCGGTCTGCCTGTCTTTCTGCGTGAACAGCATCGGTCAGTCTTGTGCCCGGACTAACGTGTGTGTTCATGTCTCTGAGTGTGTGTTCTTGATACAGAGGAGTGCCACACACATATTTTAAAGGTCCCATATTGTAAAAAGTGAGATTTTCATGTCTTTTACATTATAAAGCAGGTTTAAGTGATATATAAATACTGTTAAACTATCAAAAAGCTCAATATACGGATAAATATACACAGCCCATATTTAGAAATTGTGCGTTTGAAACAAGCCGTTAGGATTTCTGTCCATTTGTGATGTCACAAATCTACAATATTTAGACCATTTCACAGTTTTTAAACGTAAACATACTAAATGTGTCCCAGTTTATTTCCTGGTTGCAGCTGACACGAAGTAAACATGGACCCAGGCTATTGCCTAGCAACGCAATTCCGTTGCAATTCCATTGAAATGTACTAAAACGGAGCGTTTCAGACAGAGGGTGAATACAGGCACATTCAAGCAGACAGTATGAGGAAAATAAAGTTTTTTTTAAACATTAAAGCATGTAAACATGTTCTAGTGGAAACCCAAAATAAAAGTATGAACCTGAAAATGAGCATAATATGGGACCTTTAATATCAATATTTCTTACTGTAGCCTACCGTTATTCATTTCCCTCCTGTTCTGTTGAATAACGTGTCTATAATATTAGAGCTTTCATGGACAGAAGAAACGGTAGAATCAGAGGCGTGTCTCCTTCAGATGCCTTGCTATTTTATGCATAAAAACAACAATCTGTATCAAGCTTCAGCATAATATTTTCATGACATCATGATATGATAACAATCATTAAAAGTATGCTCTGTGTGAGAAGCACACTTTCTCATACACTGCAAACATGATGATAACAATGGAGCTGCTTTCAGGTGCAGTAGGCTACGACCACTTCAGCTTTTGATAATCACCGCTCCACCTGGTGGATAGAGAAACCGTCAGGGCTGGGACGATACACCTACCTATCTCCCGGTTCGATGTTATCACGATACTCGTGTGCCGATTCGATGTGTATTGCGATTCTATATTGCGATTGTTGTTAACTTTTTAACACTAGACCATATGGTAAAGTTGAATCATACACTTCTAGGGCACTTCTATGTAGTCAGAGATGTCCTGAAGTCAAATATATCAGTCACTGTCGGGCATTATTTATTACATTTCTTCCAGCAAGCCAAAAATCAAAGAATAAAGACATTTACCTCACGAATTAGTGGAATTTGCTTTTGAATTTATAAGGGACATGTAATGTTTTATACTTCTGATGAATATAATCCAATTGCAGTTCCCTTTGTTAACACCTTATTTTGAAAACCGGACGTAGTCCCACGTGTATACTTCCGCTAACTTCTCCAAGTCCGTCTCTAGCTCTCCTGTCAGCTCCGTTCTCTTTATATATCCATGGTCAGCTCCATCGGGCCCGTTTGAATGTGTTTAGCATAAATGTCAGTATATGGGTGCTCTTCGGTTGTAGCGTCGGCCCGTTTGACCACGGAGATGAAAGCGACGGCTGCCATTTAAAGGGGACATATCATTCTCATTTTCAGGTTCATGCTTGTATTTTGGTGTTTCTACTAGAACATGTTTACATGCTTTAATGTTCAAACAACACATTATTTTTCTCATCCTGTCTGTCTGATTATACCTGTATTCACGCTCTGTCAGAAACGCTCCGTTTTAGCGCATTTCAACGGAATTGCGTTGCTAGGAAACAGCTTGGGTCCATGTTTACTTCCTTTCAGCTGATGTTATTCACGTACACTGCAACAGGAAATAAAGTGGGACACATTTAGTATGTTTATGTTTAAAACTGTGAAATGGTCTAAATATTGTAGATATGTGACATCACAAATGGACAGAAATCCTGACGGCTTGTTTCAAACGCACAGTTTCTGAATACGGGCTGTGTATTTTTCTCTGTAGATTCAGCGTTTTGATGCTTTCACAGTATTTATATAGCACTTAAACTAGCTTTATGATATAAAAGACATGAAAATCTCACTTTTTACAAGATGGGACCTTTAAGTTTCAGCATTTAGTTGTAATGGTGAGGGGCTAGGGAACGCATTATGTCAATGAGGGTTCTCACAAAGATAGAAGTACTGGGATGTGTGTGTGTGTGTGTGGGTGTCATGCCTTGGGGTGGAGAGGTGGTGGCCTCTACATCAAAAACAGCTCCACAAACACTCTACAGTGTTTACATGGAAACACAAGCAGCTCAGGCTACATTTAAGTCAAACTCATTAGTGCTGAGGATGTTCATTTCTTTGTTTAGTGATTAAAAACAACGTAAAAAGAAGCTCTGCCGTTTGTGTCACTATGTAAACCGTTTTAAATACACAATAAAACAAACAACAGAAAACAGTCTTGAGGACATAGAATAAGAAGAACAGCAAACACAAAGTAACCCAGCGTTTGAAGGTAGAAAACCACATATGCTGATGACTGCAATACAAAAAGATTACAATAAAATAAAAAAGAATAAATGGAAATCATTATACAGTGTATATGTGTGTATATATATATATATATATATACTGTATTTATATACAGTATATATACTGTATGTGTGTATATATATATACTGTATTTTTATACAGTATATATACATATATATATATATATATATATATTATACTGTATGTATATACAGTATGTGTGTATATATGTATATACAGTTTATGTATGTGCGGGGTCTAACATTTAACTTTTTTTTGTCTGCCACTCAGAAATTTTATCTGCCACTTCTGAAATCTCTGCACTAAATGAAGGAATAACATTTTAGATCTGATGTCATTCAATGTTTGATATATTTTACACAAAAAACATCATATACTTACAGTGTTCGAATTACACCGTGGCTTCTGGGGGAACCCTATTTTTTGAGTATGGGTGGGTACTGTACACAGTACTGTACTGTACTTTAATTTAAATTAGTTGCTTTAATTAAAAAAAATCTTGGTAAGTTGTTGAACAGGTCATAATTCCCTCTCAAATATTTATTTTATATTGATGTGAAAACATCTACAAACAACTGGATTTATTGAAGTTTCTCGCCAAAAACTTGATTTTACGAGATTACATTTGAAAACATCATAACGATGTAATTTGCCTTCACCCAGTGGTCATTTTGCTCATAATAATAACTGAATGGCACCTCCGTTGACGTTAGTCGCTGGTGCTGCCCACCGGCTGCTAACAGCGAACGTTGCTAACTCTCCTCCTGCTGATTTCAACACAGATTTATCAGGGAAAAATAGGGTGAGTCCCCTCAGGTTTATAGAGCCAAGCTGTTGGCGTGTCTCCGGTCCCAAACAAACTGAAACATGATACAGCGTGCGTATGCGTCATTGTGCAGCGTAACTGTCGGAGCATCAATAAGAGGAATCGATAGACACGGAGACATGAGATGCCAAGAAAGCGGACAACTACGGTTTTCTATACCCATCACTAGCGTTTTCCCTGCCTGCCAAAGTGGCGGGTGTCCTGATGATTTCACCCGCCACTGCCAACAATTTGTGCTAATTTCAGACCCTGGTTCTGGGATAGTGGTGAAAGAGTCTGGAGCCTTGCATGTATGTACTCTTTTTCCACCCAGCAATTTATCAGGAATCAGGAAAGAATCGAATCGATAATGGAACCGCTATCAGTAAAATCAATTCCCATCCCTATCCAGTACACAGTATTTTTTATTTTACTAACATTCCCCACACAAAATTTCCCACGTGTCACCTTTGGTTGCCCACATGGGACAAACGTCCCATTCACATGTGAATATTTGGCAACTCGACAGAATTTCACAGGTATTTAATGAACTTTGAAGGGCATTTGGTCCCAGTCCGCTGTTGTGTTGTTGTGCCGTTGAAACAAGCCTATAAAGTTGTTCATCTGAAGGCTCCACTTGTTGGTTTCCATGGTTATATACTAGGAGTGCTACTCCGTCCAGTCCAGACCTGCTCTGTGGTCAATGTGTTCCCTGTCCCTGTGTGAATGGGGACGTGATTGGAGACTTGTAAAATGTGCCAGGCTCCCAGTTAACACACGGGGCTGCACTCTGAACCCCGGAAACACTCTGAAATACACTGCTCTCTGTGTGTGTGCACAATAACCAGCGCATGCTAACACACACGCTTCCACGCAGACATTGTCCCTGGGGAAAACAGCGTCTGGAGTGTGTTGGGGTTACTGTATGTGGAGGAGATGCTTGCAGACCTATATGAGCCATATGTTTTCAGTTTGTTAAGAGTTTCTTAGCCCTCTTGAGACCCACAATAGACCTGTTTTTGTCTTTTTTAGAAGGGGGGAGGGGCGTCATTAGGGGGCGATAGCAGGTCAACAGTAGATGTCACATAGAAGTGGTGTACATCATCTGAAAGCTGAGAACCTGGAGATTAATTTGAGTAAAATTATTTAAAATAAATTATAAAAGTGTGTATGGGTTTAGAACATTATGATAAAAGCATTCCAATGCTCTTGTGAATTGATAAAAATGATCAATAATCTCTCCAGAATACCGCATTAAGACACTAAGACATTGAGGAACACCATAGAAAAGCCATTCTGTGATTCGGTGTCAGATACTTTTGACATTTTGAGATTTCTGCAAGAATTGCATTTTTCCTCTATTAGATGGTGAGCACTTCTGTTGTGTAAACTGCTCAGAAACCCCCTTATTGTCAATCTAGCTAGGAAAGCCATCCTCTGAATGCTCTAGGTCTGTAGTTTGTGGCTGTAAAGTTTCATGAGGCTGTGATTATCCTAGAGGTCACCACAGGTCATTTTATACAGTGAGGTCAAGTTTAAAAAAATGGTCTCACTACAATGAAATGGCTACTATGGGGACTAAAATCATCACACATGAATACAGTTGGGCTATTTGGATCCACAAGAGTCTCAGTTTTACTGTGATACCCAATTTATGTAATTCAAAGACTGTTTAGGGACCCCAGTATGCAGAAATATTCAAATACACCATTTTAGAACAGGCGAAAATCAATAATTTATACTGCATTCTAAAAACTGCATGTGGTTATCATAAAGTGGGCATGTCTGTAAAGGGGAGACTCATTTTCATTCATATATCTTGAGGTCAGAGGTCAAGGGACCCCTTTGAAAATAGCCATGCCAGTGTGTCCTCGCCAGACTTTACTGTAAGTTTGGAGCGTTATTTAGCCTCCTTCTCAACAAGCTAGTATGACATGGTAGGTACCAATGGATTCTTTAGGTTTTCTAGTTACCTCCGCCAATGCTGAAGGCCTAGGAAGAAGGTTATGTTTTCATCGCTGTTGGTTTGTTGGTTTCATTGTTTGTCCGTTAGCAGGATTACTCCAAAAGTCCGCGATGGATTTGAATGAAATTGGAGGGGTGGGATGTGGCACAATGAACAATCCATTAGATTTTGGTGATATTTTGTTGATATTCCTGAATCCGGATCATGATCATGATGTATATTCTGCGTTTCTTCACATTAAACTCGGTGAAATTACAGTTGAGTTGGATCAAAGCACACTTGGTGATTGTTGGAAAGATTAACGACGACGGTTTAGGTGAGTTTTATTTTGTTTCTGTCCAGTTTGAATGAAGTGTTTTACGCTGCTCCACTACGTACAGCTTATCTCAACATAAACAAATATACACGTGGATGATGGCACAAGCTGAACGGAGACGGGGGGGGGGGCAATCATACTCGGGCAGCTTGGCGGAGGTCTGCGCTCTCCGAGTGCCATTCTAGTTTCATATGATATCCGTAGCTTCACTGTCAGTCAAAATAAAACTCATCAAAACCATCTTGGTTAGTCTTTCCACTGTTCCTACAACCACCAAACTCTGGTTTGGTTGAAATAAATACTTAATTCACCGAGTTAGATGTGAAAGGAAACAGCCGTTATGTGCGCTTCTCAAAGCCACCAGACTCCATTGACAGAAACAGTCATTTTACCGCGCTGATTATTGTAAAGCACTTCATTTAAAGTCAAGAGATAGAAAAAGAAGTAACCACCATAACATTTTCACTGTTTCTCAACCTCGTTTCCAGCTTGTTCATGACGTCGAATGTGACACCCTCCCGCAAAAAAACCAGAAAGGCAAACTTGTCTATTGGCAATGGGAAAGGAATCTATTTTTAGCGGGTTTTCCTTTGTTAAAAACTTTTGTAACTTTTAGTGTATGTCTCATCTTTCTCCCTCTCATCCTTCACTCATTTACCTCTCTCACTTCTAGGATAGTTGCCAAAGAGTTGCCGTTTTATCATGGTAACTGCTTCTTTACCTGAAATGACTTCTACGCTCTCCTACTGCGTTCTTACCACTAAGTCGGCAGTAAAAGTCAGCCAAATGTGTCTTACATCTATTCTTTGGATTGTTTGACAAAGTGTGCCATTTTATTTACTTAAAAAGGTCAGACGGGCTTGTCGAGGGGATTCACACCCTGCTCTCTGGGGGGTCGATCACGATGATGCCGGTTGCCATGGCACTGAAAAGGGCAGAGTCATTAAAGGCAATGAGAGAGGGGGGAGCCACCTGTGGATCCTTCCTCTGGGGCTCTGCCTCTTCACTCAGTTAATGGTTTCTGTGAGGGAGTCGCTCAAAGCCTAATTGAATCCGAGAGGATTGTGTGTATCGGGCCTAACTAAGTCCTTAAACAAGCGTGGTGCTTGAATGGGCTCGTCGATGGTCCAGGTAATTACCGGGCAATAACGTTGTACGCCATAATGACCTGCATTAGGTGACTAGGAAATAATTAGGGAACAACTAAGCAGCACTATTGTAATGTAGCACCAGGACTGCACGATATTGGAAAAAAATTACATTGCAAATTTGTTTTTCCTGCAATATATTTTGCGATATTGAAAAAAAATAGTCATTTTCACCCCAAATTTTGTATATTTTGAAGCTGAATGCATCAATCTGGTGCACTTTGAGAGCAAAATTAAGAGGCTAGATCTATAAACCATTTTTTACTTTAGTAAACAATTTAATCATAAACACATTGGTTGTATGGATATGAATGGTGATGACACGGCAAAAAAGTCACACCAACAAAGTGTGGTAAACGAGACGGGTTCCATGTTTCAAGTCGGAACGGGTGGGTTGCCGACATCGCCACAGACCCCATTACGGTGAGAACAGTTTGCCCGGAAGCCCCGTCTCTCCCCGCAGGGAGAGAGGGCGTAGCGAGCATTAAGTCCACGGCCCCCTGGGAAGCGGCGAGGTCCAAAAGTCACGGTTGGAGGCGCGAGACACTTTCGCCTGAGCCTTTCCAAGCTGACCTAGAGCCGGTCGCGGCGCACCTTTTACGGGGGAATGCGCTCGTCGGGGAGAGGATCCTACCACAGCGAGCAGCCCTCTCTAACCCGCCGAGTTGAATCCCCTGGGCAGACGTGGACCCCGCCCGTTGAGAAGTGTAAAAATATATACGGTTATGAAACTGTGTTGGGCCTACCTAGACCTAAATACTTTAAAGCAGGAAGACATTTAAATGACATATTGGATCATGTGTAAATCGTGGATGTATTAAGAGAACTGGATACAGCGTTGGAGGTGGGCTCACGTTCATTCCTACGAGAGTTGCTCAGTGGCACATGAAACCAAAATGGCTCGACTACCGAGTGATAAAGTACCCGGATCATCCGGCAATCTTCCGCATCCATTGGGCCCATAGAGCAGGCGCAGTAGCGTTTCCTTTAACTCCGCCTCCCAGCCCTTGCTCCAGCCTCGGTCTGAACAGAGGAAGGGAAATAACTCTGGATTCAGCTATTAGTGCATTTTACAACTTTTAGGACCTAATGATTTAAATAAGGGCTATTCAAGGGTTCGTACTGGGAAGTTGATTTATCTAAAAAAAATTATCCGCTGAGTTACAGACGCCTCTTTCCCAATGTAATTCTATGGGAAAAAGTATTTTTGGGCCCAATGGCATCACGTGACGGACACGGAAGTTGTAGTACCGCCATTTGGCCACTACGAAAATTGGCTTCAGAGCCGGTGTTCTTCCTTGGGGCTTGGTGTAAATGCCTCCATTTTGCTAGGCCTGATGACAATGTAATAGCATGGGATGATAATATGGGAGAAATTTTGCTATACTTTTTTGTATGCCTTTTAATATCTCGTGTCGTGTTTTAGGGCATTTTGTGTAATGTTTCAAATCATTAACAAGAACTGCTTTGTGGTAATATTGGCTTTACAGCATCTTTGTATCACTGTTATGTGAAGTACCTTGATTTATACTATTATGTATTTGATTAAATATACCACCACGACAACGTAGTCGGGGGTATATAGTGCTCCGCGTGTCCGTCCGTCCTTCTGTCCTTCTGTCCTTCTGTCCGTTTGCGTGTCACACTTTAGTTTCCGGAGCAAAACTCGGAAACTACTTAACTTAGGAACTACAAATTTGGTCTGATGGTTGACAGTGTGGTTTAGTTGTGCCTTTTGGGGGTTAGAAGTCCAGGGTGCCCAAAATGTCTGAAATTTTTCACATTTTCAAACATTTTGGGCACCCTGGACTTGAGTAAGGTGAGCTCATAACAAGCTACATCGTGCTCAATAGACTAATTCCATTAGTTCCAAAAGGGCAAAGCCTTTGGCCCTACTTCAGTAGGGGTCAAGTGGTGAGCGGGGTATGTGAGCCATGCTCACTTTTGCCTTGTTGGGTTAGCCAAAACAAGTCTTTTCATCTGTTATTTTACCAATAACAGCTTCTCAATATATTATATAATACTTTACATAATCACGTTGCAGTTTAGAATTACATATATTGTTAAAGATGACTTTTTCTATATCACCCGCCTTCGGATGGAGACAGTGCTCAGGTGAAGATGTGCTATAAGTACAGTAAAGTTTGGGCTGATGTATATATTTTACGTCCATGTTGACGACAGCCTTAAACGCCCCCGTGATGCCCCTATATCACATTCTCTCCCATGTCGCTGTTCTTAATGAGCTTTTTCTCCTGCTTCTCATTGATCACTTCATGTAACAAGTTGTCATTTCAGTCACAGTTCTGGAGCGTGGGTAGGCGTGAAGAGAGACCCTTTGAGACAGTGACTGATAAAGCTCTGTACTAAATATAAACGGCAAGTGTAGTAAGTCCTTATTGAATCCTGCTCAAGTTATTGGCCAGACCGTGACCTTTTGCTCACAGAAACAGAGAATCATCACTCCGTCTCTGAGAGTCACTCGCTGCTGTGGCTGGAGGGCCTGTGTGTCTACCTACCCCCCCACACACACACACACACACACACACACACACACACACACACACACACACACACACACACACACACACACACACACACACACACACACACACACACACACACACACACTATTGCTGTGGGATGTGCTGGGTTATATATATAGCCACTAGTGGTGATGGCTTCTTTGTCACACCTCAGGTGTTTGTACTGCGATCATGCCACACACTGGTCCTCTCCTGCTCCGTCTCTTTCTCTCCCACCATCTGCTAGAGTGGATGACTCATACTTGTGAGCCGAGAGTATTTTCTCATGGCTCCACCATATCATATGTGTGTGTGTGCGTGTGTGTGTATGTGTGTGTATGTGTGTATCAGCAAAGTAAAGGGGCGGTAACCTCCATGCAGACAAACATGCTGCTAATGAATGAATGGTGAACAGGTTCCAGTGTGCACACCTGTACACATCTGCTTTTCTTTTCCCACAGTCTCTCTCTCTCTCTCTCTCTTTCTCCTCTCTCTCTCTCTCTCTCTCTCTCTCTCTCTCTCTCTCTCTCTCTCTCTCTCTCTTTCTCTCTCTCTCTCTCTTTGTAGCGGTGTTCCAACCCTCCGCCCATGTGCGGTAGGGTTGCTAGGGTGACGACTCAGTTTTGCAGTTCCTATAAAAAGGCAGCGGGGTTGGTAAAGGGAGGTGATGGGGAGTCCAGTGTAGGAGTGTGGGACTGCTGATCACCACCTTAAGCCTCGGCCACACCGGGAACGTCAGGAGCGCGTAGCGGCTGCGTTACCTGTTTTTTATTTCGCCGTCCGTGTTATCAGGTTAGAGCAGCCACACTGCCCGCGTGAGACGCGCGGCTTGGCTGGGCTGTGTGTCAGCTGCGTCTCTTCTAGAGATTCGAGGTCTCGCCTATTTTTGAAGCGCGCGGTTCACAACAACAACAAGACAGTGAAGGTGATCTATTGACTGTATATTGATATCATATCAGCAACATTACTACAGTTTTAGTGTCTCTATCTGTAGAACATTTTACGGCGATGGAAAAAAAGTAAAGACTTAAAAGAAAATTTTTAAATCAACACTTCCTGCTTTCATTTAAAAATAAAAGCCCTCAAGCGTTTTTTCTGTGGACAGAATTCCTTCATTTGTTAACACGAGGCTTTTATTCTGAAATATGTGCAGGACAGTGTTCTAGAACATGCAGTGACTTGGAGAGCTCCATGAATGAATTAATAATGGATTATTACTATTATTTACAAATTACCACACATTTCTTAACCTTTCTCTGTCTAAAATAAATATAAATGACATTTATAATGAAATTAAATGGTCGTTATGAAAGGCAAACTCTATGTAGTAAGAAAGGGCTGATAGCTGCAGAAACGCAGCAGAAACGCAGCAGATACGCAGCCGCCACGCAACGCAGCTGCCACATCCGCGCAGGCGCAATGCCGCACAGCGGCCACGCAACGAAGCGGCCACACAGCTGCCACATCCGCGCAGCCGCAATGCCGCACAAACGCCATGCAACGAAGCGGCCACGCAGCCGCCACAGCCAATACGAACGCTCTCTCAATGAAATGACCTGTGATGGGTCAAAGTCTCCCGTCTAAGCCTGAAAACAGAGCCATGAGGAGGTGCAGAAGTCTAGTTTTCTCTCAGAACACTTGAATTACAATATGCTGAAAAGTTATTATAGAATTTTTGCCCAATGATGCCAAAAAACATACTGCCTACTGCCACTTTAATTGAAAAAACAATCAACTAATTTGTCGAATGAAATGAATCATTATCTGCAGCCCAGCTGTACTGTATGCTGAGCGTTGATAGAAGTTCTATTAAACCGCAGGGCTTCAGGAGGTCTGTACTGCAGATAGGGAGATAAGATAATGGTCTTGGTGTAGCGATTGAAAATGCTGAAATGAAATGATTATTTTTCAGAAGAACAACCTGAAACCATTTCAAAACCTCTTCTGGTCCCTTGAGCCCACTTTGGAATCCACCGTCTTAATTTACTGTGTTTCCAAACATTGGCTCAATACCTGCAGGCAGCTCTTCAACAGGGACTCTCTCTGGTCCGTGGGGCCTCCGCTGCTCCTCCCTGCCCGCCCCTGATCACTTCCATATGGGCTGGAAGCACTCAGCACCACACCATAAGTGATTGCTGATTAATGAGAGGGGGAACGAGAGAATGAGAGGCAGAGAAAGAGATGGATGAGGGGGGAAAAAATGGTTTGAGGAGGGCGAGTCGGCGAAGCAGAAAGTTATAAATTGAGTGGAAGAAAAAAATGAAGTTGAAGGAAGAGGAAGGATGCAGATGTGGCTCTCCAGAGCCCCTCCACCCCGAAGCTCCTTCCTTCCTTCCGTCCAGGGCCAGCTGCACTCGTCCCTGAACACACCCCTCAGGTCATCCCTCAGTCCCAGTAGACCTCTTCTTCCTTTCTTCCTCTCTGGTTCATTTTCACAGCGAGGACTCCCCCCATGGATTACACTCTCCACAACATTTATATGCTTGCATGTTTTCAGCTTCACGTCTTTTAGCTTCACGGGATTCATCACCCCCCCCCCAGTTTGGAAAACAGCTGACTCTGGCCTTTCAGAGCAGAGCGTCAGTTTATCGTCGGATGGTTTCGAGCCAAAAAGGGCAAGCTGCAGAGAGCGAGTCAATTTCGTGTGTGAGAGAGAGAGAGAGAGAGAGAGAGATGTAGTCGGAGAAAAGAAATACCACTGCAGTGAGTCAGTTGCTAATGAATCTATTCTAATCACAGCCAAGAGTCAAAGTACTGTGTGTGGCAGTCTGTCTGTCTGAAGGGAAACAGAGAGGAGGATGGAAATGGAGGAGAGGATCGTACCATAGTAGAAAGCAGCTGATTGAGTCTGAGCTGCTGAAATGTTTACAGTCTCTGGGATTTCTTAGGAAACTCTGAGAGGAAGTGTAAATCAGGCCAAGAAACACCCCTGAGAGTTCAATGAAATCAACCTCATATCTAGGAAACGAATGGATATATACTGTGAAGAAACAACAAAGTGCCGTTCCACCAAAATCAGCACATACAGTATATCCATTTTTTTTAACGCACGGAAACTTGCTAAAATATGGGATAGATAGACTCCTTTCCCATTCCCAGTAGATAAGTATGCATTTCTGATTTTGTTTTTTTTCTTGTGTGTAACGTTCAACGCCACGAACGTGAAAATGTTACGGTGGCCACTAGTCTTTATATCCGTTACTTATTCAGTCTCTCTTCAAACTCGGTGCCAAACGCTGCTCGGACAGGGATGGACGGGATTTGTGGCTGAGATGTTAAAAAAAAAGCGCCGGAAAAGGGGCTTGAATTAGCGAGACCACCCAGATGTCATGTTTCCATCACTGCCGATCGGATAGCAGATAAATACCTGTGACTGCTGCAGAGTCCTAAAACCTGGAAATGAGTTAGCATTTTAGCACTTCCGGTTCCCTCGTCTGGAAGTCAATGGGTTTTTAGTTAAGATAACTGAGATAAGGTCTGTGGTTAACACAAGCTTTAGAGATTTAACGTTTTCTTCTACGACATAAAATACGTCATTAAATATCTCACTAGTGAATTTTGAAGCCTTTGTGTCTTTAAAAAGGTGGTTGCTAACAAGCGGCTAAATGAGACTACTGAACGTCATCACGCCGACTCGTCCGCATTTACAGTTTATACTCGTGATGTAGTTTGCTTGTAGCCTAACGTTAGCTTTTTACTTCTGGCGATTGCATTCACACTACAAAAATCATAAAAATCCCATTGGCTTTTTGTCAAAGGAACCCAGGGCAATGCTAACTTCCTGGTTGGCCTACAAAAATACGTCATCCCTGCAGCGCTCTATTTGTCCAGGGGATGAAAGCCAATTATAACATATCCCACTAAAGACAAAACCAGATGTTAGTGGGTGTTAGTGGGTTTTTGTCCAGTGGGAAAACGGCTTTAGACTGCTTTACAAACAATATGAGGATCTACATAAAATCAATACTGTATATATAGATAGATAGATAGATAGATAGATAGATAGATAGACAGATAGATGAGCTATAGATAGATAGCTTTTTAGATGTTCTCGTACCTGATAGCCCCTCTCTTCTTAAAGAAGAATTTGAAAGTGTAAATGACACCTGTCAGGGCATAAAACCAAATGATCTGCTAATCTTTATGAATCAAGACACCGTAGTCTAACAATGTTTAAATCGAATCAAATCATGACCTTCAAATCGAAAGTCAAATCAAGTGGTGACACCCCTAGAAGATAGTGTGACTGTAACCTGTCACATAGCTGACAACATGAACCCATATAGGCCAGAGGGAAGACCCTCAAAAGTGCTTTAGTTTTAGAGATACCCCTACCGGAGGTAGAACAAAGCACAACAATGTTTTTTATATTCTTTTACTGTAGGTCTCCTACATATGAAATGGATTTTTGTATAAAAATATTTTACTGCAAAAGTGGTTAAATTGACAGATACCGTGACACACCCCATAAATAAAATAAGTGCAAAATAAAGCCAAGCCGAATGGGAGATGGTACACCAAAACTCATGTAATGTCATAATGCTAACTCTGATTGATCCCAGATTTGGTGTGATAGTGGCCAGGGGGTGCCTCTACATGTGTGAAGAAATAGAATGTGAATATATGGATGCATTGAGGAAATACAGTACTACAAACACATAAGTACAATAAGCGGAAATATCAAATATGAAGGTCTATGATGAACGTATTAATTTACTTTTAGGTAGCTTTGGCTGGGATTGTCCCAGTGTCACCCATCAGGATTTGATGGAATGGTATGACTGTGCTGAATCCAGCAATATATGATATGTAACTGTAGCAGGTACGGTCGATGTTCTACATTAAGAAATGTATCACAGTGTTCCAAGCATGAAATGGGGGTAAATAATAGCCCTACCAGGTCTGTCCTTCAGCATCCAGCCCTTTATCGCATCCCGTACAGTGAAACATTCTCATTATTACATGTAAAGATGATGATGTCATTCATTAAAATAACATATTCAATGATTAACACCACATTACATTGATATCACACATTAGCTGGGCTGCATTGCTGTGATTCCTCATTGATAAACATCCTCGTCACAGAGGAAGACTGTGCTGTATGGTCTGTTGTACCATGACCACATGTAACACACTGTGATTCTCCACACATGTACTGTACAGTACACTCAGCTCCACTCCTCATTCATCGCCTGGCTTCGTCAGACACAGTGAATGAGGTTTCAGTTACCCCTTTTTGGTTTGTTTCTATTTTTAGGCGGTTGGCTTGTTATGTAACTTTGGCCTATCAGCAGTGAAATTATCACAATTTCCACCCGCAGCAGTGATGTCGTGAGTCAGTACGATCAGGGAATGTAATAAGGGATGTCCTCTATTATTTAGTTCATATAGCCACAAATGAGAAGGTGATCCAAACTTTTAGCATCGTCTGACCGATGAATTCAACGATCAGGGACCGTCAGAGATGCAGCGTAGACCTCTTTCCTGCGTCGTGTTTCTCGTCTCTCTTTGCCTCTTCTCGTCTTTGTCGCTCCGCTCGCTCCGCTCGCTCTCTGCACACCCACAACCAGGATGTGACATCATGGCGGCGAAGCCCCTGGAGCTGCTCCGTTCCCCTTTGAAGTCAGAACCGTTCTTAACTCGGAGCCTCATTAACATTAATGAAGGAGATGGAAATATTCTCATCTCATATCCCATTCTCCATTCCTATTCTCAGACCTGCACATTTTTCACTTCTTCTTGAGTGGGTGAGTGTGTGTGTGTGTGTGTGTGTGTGTGTGTGTGTGTGTGTGTGTGTGTGTGTGTGTGTGTGTGTGTGTGTGTGTGTGTGTGTGTGTGTGTGTGTGTGTGTGTGTGTGTCCGTGTGTGTGTCCGTCCTTCGACTCCATTAGAGACCTTTTAACACAAATTAAAGTCCACATATGTATAACTGGACCAGAGGCAGAGAGCTGAACCTGAACCGGATCGCTCTGCTGTGTCTGTGGAGCTTGGAAATAAAGCTGAAAAGCATGATATTGGTAGATTTTGTGTCTAGACTAAATATAAGATTATACAGTCTAAATTAAAATGACAGTTGGTACTAGGGATGTCACGATACCAGAAATCTAGTAGTCGATACCAATACCAGTGAATTTCCACGATTCTCGATACCCAATTCGATACCACGGGAAAAAAACAATAAATCCCATGTAATGTGTACATGTGTCTATATATATCCTCAGATTGCAAGCAGTAGTTTAAATTCACTGACATGGTGACATTTCACTGGGTAAAGGCTACCAGAGGTGGGACCAAGTCATTGTTTTGCAAGTCACAAGTAAGTCTCAAGTCTGTGATTCAAGTCCCAACTCGGGTCTCGAGTCCTAAACAATCCATATTAACCAAATATAATGTCAGCAGAGTAACTGGATCCAACTGGTGCTCAGTAATGTAACGTTAGTTCTTCATGGTTTTCTCCTGAAACTTGATTGGATGCTGTTGGATTGGTTCAAACTAAGTGGATCTGGGGAGTTAAGTGTAAGATAATCAAATGCAAGTCCCAATAACATTCACCGGAAATAAAGAGCCCAGAGTTCAATAAAAAAAACACCACTTTTCAGAGATTTAACAATAAGCAACAAAAGATAGAAATTCAGTTTGTTCAGTTCAGTTTTTTCTCTGAAGAGTGAATCCTCTTCTTGAACATAAAGGATCTCTGCATCTCTGGGTCTCGCTGCTGCATGGCGCTGTTGTGTGTGTGTGCGTGTGTGTCAGACTCCGACACAGAGGACAGAAGCAGCCAAATTTGGCGCTTGGCGGGTGTTAATTTCGGACCCTGCAGGCATCGTACGGTTCCTTCGGTACTGTTGAAAACGAGTACCGTCACGTGGCATCGACTTGGTACCGAAGTATCGGTTCTCGTGACAGTGAAAGTAACTTTTTGTGGTATTTTCTCAAACTGTCACTATATCCTGACAGTAGTACATGAGACAGTGAAAAAATCTGGTTCCTCTGACTCCCCCTAGCGCTCCTAGTGGCATTTGCAAGATTCCACCGCGCCCGAATAAAAACAACCAATTAGAGCCGAGCGGTCTCTAACGCAGCTGTCGATCACTGCTTGTGAAACTCACGAACTCCGATCAAAACTCAGGGCCGCGCTGATCAAATATGAATCAATATTATGTAATGTTAATGCGTATTTCTCTCCTCTAATGTTTTCAGAATCATCTTGTAGTGCACGGTTTAGCTTTAAAATGAGAAAATTTGTGACCCGGCATCCATGTTGAAAACAGTGGAGTCAAAACCAAGCACCGCCCAGCAGCCGGAGCACACTAAACAAACGGCACTCGGTGCCGACATGCTGATAGTGTGTCAGTGCAGAGGAAGGGAGGGAGAGAGAGCAGCTGACGTGTTCAGTGGAAGAGTTAACAGGAGATGAGGAGGGTCAACAGGACTAGATTACACCAGTCAAGTACTTAACAAGCGGAAATCCACATTTCACTGTGATTTTCTCTGACATCATATCCCTAAAGTAGCAGCAAAGACAAAGGGGCAATGCACCAACACATAATGCATACTAATCTCAGCGGGGGGATGTTAACGATGCTGCCATTAATGTAAATGAAACCTAATTGTACACTTTCTTTCCCCGGTGATGTATTCAGTGTCTGGCTAAGAGAGGAAAAAAACACAAATGTCAAAGTTAATTCTCCAGCAGCGAGCGGACCGACAAGGAAAAAAGCAACCGTGTCAGGCTTTCTATTTAATACGTCTCATGTTGTTTTTCTCCACATTTTCTTCCTCTCTAAACACTCTGGGATGGATTCCTCTGGCTTACGGCGGTTATAAAGAAGTGGAGCACTGGGGGCCTTCAGCTGAATCGCACACACTCATAATCACCCTCCGCAGAACATTCACCACACAAAAATGTACCGTGGTGTGTATCGTACATATAGACACAGGCACACTGCGGTGAAGGTTTGTGAATCCAAACCATTGCAGGCAAAGGCCGCGGTCTCTGCAGTGGTCCTGGATTTATTCCATGGTATGAGAACACTGCTGACATCCCATCTGACCAAAGTGACCACAGTCAACAAAACATGCAGCAATGCAATCATTATTTTTTACCGCTCAGATGTGATTGTTTAACATTTCCCCCCTTTGATTGGCTGCGTGCAATCAAGAGACCCACGCAGACCCAGAACCAGACTGTAGAGGAGGCTCTGGGATGGAAAGTCATCCAGATCAAATCACTCGTTAAGAGAACTGTTTTCCTTCTGCTTATTGTAGGCTCACACATACATCCAGCACAGTCTCATGGCAGTTCGTGAAATAGACATGAAATTTATTCTACTTGATTCGTGTACATAGACACTAATGTCCCTTTTGTTTTCCTGACGCTCAACACGACTTTCAACAATGTCATTTTTCGTGCGTTTTCCTACGAACGTCCAGCAACATGTGATGCACGTGTCAATTTCCGCTCCAGTCTTTTCAAAATTGGAAAGGAAAAGATGGACTTGGTTAGGCTTAGGCAACAAACTACTTAGTTAGGTTTAGGAAAAGTTAATATAACACCAGAAGTGCTGTAACTTAAGTAGAGAAGTAATAAATCTACTTTTACTTGTGGTTTCACACGGGACACGAACAGCGGTCTCCTGGGCGAATGTCCTGTGTTTTTTGACCCACCCGTCGACCCCGACCTCTTCCCTACACGGCGTTCGCCACTCTTTATACTTCCTGGTTCACAATTCCGTGGATTACATATTAATTGATTTAGTGCCGACCATTACGAAAAAAAAATTAAATTCGTGTGTCTATGTACACGAATCAATACATTACATTTCGTAACCATTTCCCGAACTGCTGTGCGACTGGGCTGATACATCAGTGTCTCTGGAGTCAGTAGTTCAGTATGCGCTTTCAAAGACTGGAATACAAAGGGGGGGAAATGGCTAGCTAAAGATCAAATGTAATACCGTAGCTTTGTGGTGGCTCACAGTGCTTGTGACCGGATGGAAAAAAACGAACATTCATCAAACTGACTCTATATATACACCAAACATTTATAGCATAAAGATTTGTGTCTGCTGAAATCTCTATTACGCACATAAAACATGAATGTGGGTGGGTTTATCCTCTACTACATCCAGCCATGTAACCACCACCATAGCTGCTTAAAATGAATGGATCTTAGTCAGTTTTCCTAGTTTAATAAAGATGTGAGGTTTCATCATTTGCCTGTAGAATATGTAAAAAGTTCTGAATGAATTATTCTGCCTTGGTTTCTTGTCTCCTTTCCATTTCCGTTGCTCCAGTTAATTTCTGCTCCCAGTTAGCCAGTTAGATATGGGCTGAGGTGTTAATGCAGCATGGAGGAGATTTGTGATTAAAAACAAAACAGAATGGTAATTCATCAGCTGCTGTGGAGCGCTAACACAGTTCAGCTTCTGTTGTCATAATGAAGCACATAAGCAGAGGTGTGAAAGTGTGTGTGAGAGCGTTGGATGTGTTCATGTGAACACGTTCTCACTGGCAACTCCTCAAATAACAACGCTTGGTCAGTGGCGCTACGCTTCAAACTATGACGCTCTTGGTAGCCCTCTAGCGCTCAGTTTTGGGCGCGTCAGTTTCCTCTCGTTACATGCATAGTGTATTTTCAAAATAAACTTCTGTGTTTACAGGAAACGTACAGTTTCCGCTTGTTACATCCATACAGTGTCCTTTCAAAATAAACTTCTGTGTTTACAGGAAACGTAGTTTCCACTTGTTATAAGCATACAGTGTATTTTCGAAATAAACGTCTGTGTTTATAGGAAATGTACAGTTTCCACTTGTTACATACATTTAGGGTCTTTTCAAAATTAACTTCCATGTTTACAGAAAACGTACAGTTTCCGCTCGTTACATACATTTAGTGTCCTTTCAAAATAAACTTCTGTGTTTACAGGAAACGTACAGTTTCCGCTCGTTACATGCATAGTGTCTTTTCAAAATAAACTCCTGTGTTTACAGGAAACGTACAGTTTCCTACAGGTTTAGGAAAAGATCTGGGTTAAAATAAGTATGTTTGTGACGTAACTTACATACGCGGCATTAGTTAAGTACAAGGTAAGATAAGTCAACATTGACTTGGTTTTACACGGGACAGGAACAGCCTTCTCCTGGATGAAAGTCAGGGTTTTGACCCAACCATCCGCCCTGACCTCCTTTCTACGCAGAATTTCTCGCTCTTTATACTTTGTCAGTTGCTCTGAGTATCTAATAATGAGGCGGATGGGATTACATTGGAGTTAGTTGAAAGCCCGGTGCGTCTCATACAGGCGCTAAAGGATGACTCGAGGGCCACGGACAAAGCGTTGGTATTTGAGAACGGTTTGGACATTCATGTGTGTGACCTTGACAACGTACTGTAGAGCACATTGCACGCACAGCAGATAAATGTTCCAAAAGCTGCTTCAAGAAGATACAGTAGTGTTACTGAGAGTTGTTTCAAACCTGGAGTGCATGTTAAGCAGCAGTGTGCGCATGTGTATGAGCCCAATGCAGTGTTCTCTTGTCAGTGTGGACCCTCCATTTTAATGCATTTCCAACTTTGAAGACACTTTTAAAAACACAAGGTGTGTGTCTCAGTGGAAGTGGATCTGTCCTCCTCTCATCACTTCCTCCCCTTGGCTCTTCTCACTCCTTCAGTCCTTCTTTTTCTTCTCCCCGAGCAGTTCGTGCCTGTCATTATTACTCTCTCAGCTTCTCCGTCTCTCCTCCCTCTGTTTCTTCCTCTTCCCCCTCTCACTTCCTGTCTCCTTTCTCTACTTGTATTCACTGAAGAGCTTTCTTCTCATCTTAAAGTCTCTTTGTGTCTTTGCATTTACCAGACAGTGATGGTCTCACAAAGTAATGTTATCATCCTGGGAAATGTAGGATCACTGTTTTAGGACAAGGACATCTCAGCCTCTGTTGCTTAAATTTTGACCATGTCCCTTTAAACACAAGTCACGTGACTGCTTGGTGTCCAGCTATCAGCTACCAAGGCATGTCACTGAACACTTTGTAAGACTGTGTAGTTATTTAGTGACTGATACAAAATACAGCCAGCCACCCATGAAGCAGATTTCATTAGTTCTGTGCTCAAGGGCTGAAATGGTCTGAATTAGATCTCATATGAACTCCCTCTGTGTGCATGCGTGCGTGCTAGTAATAGCAGTCTGCAGACTGTGTAAGATGCTAAAGGAGATGAGGATGAGGTGCTGTCTCTTGTCATTTTAAGGAATGTGGAAGGATGTGAAGGGCTGGTGGATTTATCAGAGAGTAATCTACACTCTTTGATGAATTCATCACAGCGCTGATGACATTTGCTTGCTAAATAGGAAACACTGCAGTGCTGCGTTTGATAATATTATGGTTAACCATGTAAAGCACTGATTGTAACATGAAGATGAGCTCACTGATAGCAGACCAGTGGGCTACCTCCGGTTCTGAGTGCCTTAAACCTGCATTCTCTCTAACAGCCAGCAGGGGGTGACTCCTCTCGTTGCTAAAAGAAGTCTGGTTGTATAGAAGTCTATGAGAAAATGAGCCTACTTCTCTCTTGATTTATTACCTCAGTAAACATTGTAAACATGAGTTTATGGTCTCAATCGCTAGTTTCAAGTCTTCTTCAATACAGCATGATGTTCATTTAGTAAATGATGGTCCCATTTAGAGTCAAATAGACCATAAAGCAGGGGATGCTTTAGGGCGGGGCTACCTTGTGATTGACAGGTCGCTACCATGGCATTGTCCGGTCTGGGAGTTGTCCGTGTTTTCGTCTTACAACTTTAACCCTTTCACAGTGTATTTTCTGTTCATGAAAATGAATTGTAAAATTTTTGGTCGCCTGAAAATGTCTTATTCAATGTTCGATTGTTCTTATCTCCACCCTGTCGTGTCACTTCTGGTCGCAAAAAAAGCAAGATGGCGACGGCCAAAATGCCGAAACTCAGGGCTTCAAAATGTCAGTCCACAAACCAATGGGAGACGTCACGGTGGCTACGTCCATTTCTTATATACACCTACCAGCCATAACATTATGACCACCTGCCTAATATTGAGTAGGTCCCCCTTTTGCCGCCGAAACAGTCCTGACCCGTCGAGGCATGGACTCCACTAGACCTCTGAAGGTCTGCTGTGGTATCTGGCACCAAGCCGTCAGTAGCAGATCCTTTAAGTCCTGTATAAGTTGTGAGGTGGGGCCTCCGTTGATCGGAATAATTTGTCCGGCACATCCCACAGATGCCCGATTAGATTGAGATCTGGAGAATTTGGAGGCCGAGTCAACACCTCAAACTCGTTTCCATCCACATGATGTAACAGAAAACGTGATTCATCAGACCGGGGCTACCTTCTTCCATTGCTCCATGGTCCAGTTCTGATGCTCACGTGCCCGTTTTAGGCGCTTTTGGCGGTGGAGACGGGTCGGCGTGGGCACCCTGACCGGTCTGCGGCTACACAGCCCCGTACGCAACAAACTGCGATGCACTGTATGTTCTGACACCTTCTATTGGATCAGACAACACGGGCCAGCCTTCGCTCCCCACGTGCATCAATGAGCCTCGGGTCTGACCCTGTCGCCGGTTCGCCGGTTCTCCTTCCTTGGACCACGTTTGGTAGGTCCTGACCACTGCAGACCAGGAACATCCCACAAGAGCTGCAGTTCTGGAGATGCTCTGACCCAGTCGTCTAGCCAGCACAATTTGGCCCTAGTCAAAGTCGCTCACATCCTTACGCTGGCCCATTTTTTCTGCCTCCAACACTAATATATCCCCCCCACTGCCAGGTGCCATTGTAACGAGATAATCAATGTTATTCACTTCACCTGTCAGTGGTCATAATGTTATGGCTGATCGGTGTATAGTCTATGTAGCAGACACAAATACAGTGGCAATGCAGTTACTTGAAAATAAAATCAAATATCACAAACTTAGTTCTACTTCAAAAAGACTTCTGGGAACCTCAGTGTAGGAAAAAGCCACCATGGTTTCAAAAGGGTTTCCATTGTCTAATGGTGGTCTGTGCAGTAGTAGGGGACACACCGAAATATTTTGTAACAGTTGAGAGTAAATTAGCATTCATTTTGCAGCGTGTTTTTTTTGTGTGTAGCAGGGTCACACCGACCGGAGGAAAGATGTTAGCGCGTCTTTTTGATGACAGTTGTGGCAGAGCAGGCTGTGCTCTCACATACCTGTTGCATCACTACCTGTAATCACAGTTCAGAACATCCTCCAGGCTTTTGTGACTTTGGTACAACATGTGTTCAGTCTGAAAGGTTTACTTCAAAGAGGAAAAAAAACAGGAGAAATCAAAGCTGGTTAACAAGGTACCTGGGGCCACACGAGCTGGCAACACTAAACCATAGTACACCGTGTGTTTTTATCAGCTCAGTTGAAATGCATGTTTGACCATCAGATCAGATTGTATAACGCTTTCCCCTCTTTGTGTTTCCTGCAGCGAACAGAGTATCTGCCAGGCGCGAGCCGCTGTCATGGTGTACGACGATGCCAATAAGAAGTGGGTCCCAGCCGGCGGTTCCACGGGCTTCAGCAGAGTCCACATCTACCACCACACGGGCAACAACGCCTTCCGCGTGGTGGGACGCAAGATCCAAGATCATCAGGTCAGTGGGCTAAACGCACACGGAAGCCTTATTCATCCAGTGCATGAAGTCAGTTGGTCAGATATGGTGGTTTTGAGAATCACAATTACAAATGCATCTAATGCCTTTAAATTGATATTTCGTCAGCCAGCTTTAAGAACTGTGTAGCCACAATGGGTGTAAGAAAACATGAATACACTTTATATATATATATATATACAGTGTATATATACATATATATATATATATATATGCTGCTTCAATCCATATTTGTTGGTGTTTAGCCTTTCAAAAACAACATTTTCACTGCAGTGGAAAAGCTGTTCGCTCTCCCACTTGCTTCGAACACTCCATTCGAATACCTCAATAGAAACTAGTACATGGTTGGTACCAATAGATTCCTTAGGTTTTTCTGGTTTCATTTGATACCAGTATCTTCACCTCTAGCTTTAAAACTGAGCCCACGTCAACATCCGAAAGATCGATTGGGTTAAAGAAATTAGTGGCGTTAAAACAAATTTGGTGTAACGCGTTATTATCGTGTTCATTCTGACAGCCTTAAAAAAAGGTCCGATCCACTGTGTTTATTTCCTATTAACAGAGCCAAGGCTGTGTATGAACACCAGATTTTTTTTTTTCAGTGCACACACAGAACAGACAGCTAGCAGACCGTGAGGAGATATTCACTGAATTTGACAAAAATTGTATTGGATTAGAAGCACAGACTCCTCTTTTAAATAGGTCTTATTATTTAAAAAAAAATTTAATTGAAATGACAGGCAGTAATAGATTATGATGGAGTTTTTACAACCCTGTCAGTCAAAATGACAGACAACGAGAAAGTCTAACGCAACCACTGCCTATTACACCCAGTATATCCAATATACCCCATACCTTTATATTCACACGTGTAACAATACATGAAAACAAAACACAGCAAGTAGCTATTGGAGGAAAAGGCAGTTGAGGATCACCGGAGGCTTGTGTGTGTGTGTGTGTGTGTGTGTGTGTGTGTGTGTGTGTGTGTGTGTGTGAGATGACAGTATGTGAGTGATTCCCTCCCGCGGGTCAGCACACACTGCCTCAGCAATCCCACAATCCTCTCTGTCTTATTGTCTGAGTTTTCCTCTGTGGCTGGAGGGAGGGAGGGAGGGAGGGAGCGAGGGAGGGAGGGAGAGAGAGAGAGAGGGAGGAGGATAAGTCATGATGCCTCTGTGCCTTCAGCAAGTCTACATTTTGCTACAATCAGAGCAACAACAACATCAGGTCATAGCAGTAAGAATATCTGGAACTTCACCAAGAAAAGAGAAACCAAAGAGTTGTCATGTCTTGTGTGGTGACCTGCCATGACATAGTTGCATCACACAACTAAGTCGTGGCTACTCACAGTCAGAAACATTGGTGAAATACACTTAGCGGAGGTAATTTCCAAATAGGCATATTAGTCGCGTGCTTTGACATAACCACCGCGTGGGACTTGCCATGCCCGCCACTATTCACTTCAGTAGAAGTCGGGCACCAGTGTAAAATACATCAGACCGGCAATACATCATCAAGAGCTTTTGGGTTAAACCAATCCCGTGTCCCTCGTAGACGGTAACAGAGTAAACAGAATGCATACGAACTTGTCAAAATTAAAATCCAAACATATGTCATATTGCATTGAAGTCTATGGGATCTTCGGTTTTCTATCCCCCAAAAGGGGGCGGGGCCTTGACTTTTGCAGTGTACCTGATGTGCCGGTCTGATGTATTGGAATGCTGCCACATGACGTAATGATGATAATGACCCTTCCTTCTCTTATAGTTTCCTTGGTTGATGTTTCACAGTGACAGTGAACCAGGAAAGGAATAGATTATGCTCTTTGTGCAGCCGGAAAGCTTTTAATGTGAAACATCTGTGCAGGAAGAGTTGAATTTCACTGGTAAAGCGGAACTGAGTGGAATTATTTAATGAGTGAGAACAGTACTTGTGTCAAAAGGAGAAACTTGGAGCAATGGATTGGAGGGTATGACATAACTGCTGTTGGAATTTACATTATTAATGAATCATCAGATGAATGAATCAGAAAACAGGGATAGGTCTTATTAGAATATGATCATTCTAGGGCTACGTGATAACGCATTAACACAAATTCGTTTCAACGCCACGAATTTCCTTAAAGGTCCGATATTGTAAAAAGTGAGATTTTCATGTCTTTTATATCATGAAGCAGGTTTAAGTGATATATAAATACTGTGAAAGTATCGAAACTCTGAATCCACAGAGAAAAACACACAGCCCATATTCAGAAACTGTGCGTTTGAAACAAGCCGTTAGGATTTCTGTCCATTTGTGATGTCACAAATCTACAATATTTAGACCATTTCACAGTTTTAAACATAAACATTCTAAATGTGTCCCAGTTTATTTCCTGTTGCACTGTATGTGAATGACATCAGCTGACAGGATGTAAACAAGGACCCAAGCTGTTGCCTAGCAACCCAATTCCGTTACCATACCGATGAAATGCGCTAAAACGGAGCGTTTCAGACAGAGCATGAATACAGGTTTATTCCGACAGACAGTATGAGGAAAATAATGTGACTTTTTGATCATTACAGCATGTAAACATGTTCTAGTAGAAACCCAAAATACAAGTAAGAACCTGAAAATGAGCTTGATATGTCCCCTTTAAGGCATTAACGCAACTTGTTTAGGTTGTAGCGGGCATTTTCAAAGGGATCCCTTGACCTCTGACCTCCAGATATGTGAATGAAAATGGGTTCTATGGGTACCCACGAGTCTCCCCTTTACAGGCATGCCCACTTTATGATAATCACATGCAGTTTGGGGCAAGTCATAGTCAAGTCAGCACACTGACACACTGACAGCTGTTGTTGCCTGTTGGGCTGCAGTTTGCCATGTTATGATTTCAGCATATTTTTTATGCTAAATGCAGTACCTGTGAGAGTTTCTGGACAATATTTGTCATTGTTTTGTGTTGGTAATTGATTTACAATAATAAATATATACATACATTTGCATAAAGCAGCATAATTGTCCCATCCCATGTTGAGTATTAAATACTTGACAAATCTCCCTTTAAGGTACATTTTGAACAGATAAAAAATGTGATTAATTTATGATTAATTACGATTAAATATTTAAATTGATTGACAGCCCCAAGATAATGTATGTCTCAGATTACTCTGACACTGGAATGTTGTTATCATCCTGGCACACCTCATCAAATAATTGGATATTTTTAAAAAGGAATGGGACGTTTCTGTTAGCGGTTCACACTCACTGATTTTTTCAGTTTGTGCGGCGCCGCTTTCATAAGATCTGTTTGTTTTATTCACCGCCACCTACAATAAGCATCTAGAGTTACACCATCTCACTTCTTCTTCACACTTACTGGCTGCTTGTTTGAATACTCAGTCTTTCAATAATAATAGAACGCTTATGTGAGTCCCTTCCCCGCCTGCCAGAGAGATATTATAATAACCGCAGAAATTGACACTAGATTATTTCTTGCCAGGTAAAAATAAATGTTGCCGGCACCAGCGCTAGACCCTTGTTCCATAAACTAGCGGATTGGTTACAGGTTTTAGTGCTAGAGGAACTGTTTATTGGCCAAAGCAATATGATGCTGAAGGATAAAATATGACTTTTTGAAGGCTGGTCTCGGTATAGATTAATCTCTCAGTTTTACCTTGGGGTTTCTGAAATCTTAACTAACCACGGGGCCCTGTAACATAAGCTTTCGACCACGGGGTCCCTGTGAGGGAATGTGTTGGATTCAGTCTTAGTTTGGACATGAGATGACACAGTGATTATGGGATTATACCACATTACACAATCTTTCAGGGTATTTCAGCTGTATCAGATGAAAAGTGTTTTACACCATCCCCACATTTCACGGTGCCAAAAAATCACAGATTGTGATGCAGATTAAATTCAAAATGCGTTTGGAGGATGCAGAAATGGAGAGAGGAGAATCAGTTGTTGTCACAGTCCCTCAGGTTCTCAGACCCATCTCTCCATCTCAATAACTCAGACAGGAGTAGCTTGAGGCGTTTCTGCTTGGCCGCGTGCCCAGGACACTTAAACATCCCTGATGTTAGCATCAAAAAGCACCTTAAACGCAGAGTGATTGGATCATAAAGTGACGAGCAGGTAAACATGACTTTTACGCCACATAATGGCTACAGAGTCCCAGTGTCATCACTTTGTGCTTAATGAGATCGGGCTTGTTAGAGGGACAATATCAGAGAGTGTGTGTGTCAGCTCCTGAGCTTGGCGGCAGGTGGACAGAAGGTAGCGTCATGACAGAGAGAAAGAGTGATTGATGGAGCGAGACCACAATATTTTGACTCCCTTGTTTTTATGTCTATATCTGTGCTACTAAGCCATAAATCTCAGGTCAGCCTTGAAACATGTTGTCACATTTCCACAAGGCTATTTCAAGTCTGTTTAAGCTCTCAACACTTCAGAAACATAAATATACAGGACTCAACAGCATATTTTTCTTGGTGGCGCCTTAAATAAAGCTGTATTATCACAGTTGCTGATTGGTTTACTTTAAAGGTCCCATATCGTGCTCATTTTCATGTTCATACTTGTATTTCGGGTTTCTAATAGAACATGTTTACATGCTGTAATGTTTAAAAAACAACTTTATTTTCCTCATACTGTCTGCCTGAATATACCTGTATTCACCCTCTGTCTGAAACGCTCCGTTTTAGTGCATTTCAACGAAATTGCAAAGGAATTGCGTTGCTATGCAACAGTTTGGGTCCATGTTTACTTCCTGTCAGCTGATGTTATTCACATACACTGCAACAGGAAATAAACTGGGACACATTTAGAATGTTTATGTTTAAAACCTTGTAATAGTCTAAATATTGTATATTTGTGACATCACAAATGGACAGAACGGCTTGTTTCAAACGCACAATTTCTGAATACGGGCTGTGTGTAATTTTCCGTATATTGAATGTTTTGATAGTTTAACAGTATTTATATAGCACTAAAACCTACTTTATAATATGAAAGACCTGAAAATCGCCCTTTTTATAATATGTCAGGATTATCAATGATGGATAACAGTTTGTTCAGTGTCCTCCTCTCCACCACAACGTCAAAAGTGTCTGGTTTGCGGCCAATTACGGAGCCAGCCTTCTTAATCAGTTTATTAAGTCTGTTGGTGTCACCGGCTCCGATGCTGCTCAACCAGCAGACTATGGTGAAGTACAGTACAATGGCCACAACAGACTGATGAAAGATTTCCAACATCTTGCTGCACACGTTAAAGGATCTGAGCTTCCTCAGGAAATAGAGTCTGCTCATCCCCTTCTTATAAACAGCCTCAGTATCGGTCACCAGTTTGATCTGTTGTCGACGTGGACGCCCAGGTACTTGTAATCGTTGATTTTGGCAGCCCATGTGGACAAAAGTGGTAGTGTTTTTGAACATCAGAGTCCATTTAGAAAACCTCTCATTTTTACTGCAGCGGGGTCTAACAGTCTGCCCCACTCAGTCCTGGTTCAGGTTCTCCCGTGCCTCCCTTCCCTCCATCAGGCCCAGCAATATGGCCTGCTGGAGTCTCAGCTGAAGGAGTTTCTGGTGAACCTGCATGATTTTGTCTGATTTCGCCGGAATCGGACACAGTGTGCACCGATAACAGGCATTAAGAAGAACTATATAGAAATAGCCAGTCTCCTCGCTGATGGTCTCGTTTGCTTATGGAGGTCATATAGAGGCACCAGTGTTACATTGAGACTGTTTTAGAACCAGTTAAATATTCCTCATAGTAACTTTAATAATCATTTCATTAATCATTACTAATCTAAAGGATGTTTTCCTCTTCTCTCCTTTGCCCACTTGCTCATCATGGACATGTCCAGGTGGTGATAAACTGTGCCATTCCCAAGGGGCTGAAGTACAACCAGGCCACGCAGACCTTCCACCAGTGGCGTGACGCCCGGCAGGTCTACGGCCTCAACTTCGGCAGCAAGGAGGACGCCAACGTATTTGCCAGTGCCATGATGCACGCCCTGGAGGTGCTCAACTCCCAGGACACAGGTAGTTCTGCTTTGTTCGGGTTAGAAATCAGGGTTCCAAAAAGGGTTCTTCTTGAAGGGCGGAGGTTCTACCCAGAACCATTTACTCCTAAAGAATCTTTTTTGAAGAAGAAGAAATGTTTTTTCAAGTGTTCTTTGTAAGACTATGTGATACTTTAAGAACCCTTTTTCTTCAAAAGAACCCTTTTTTGAAGAAAAAGTTTTCCAACGACTGTTGAATGGGTGTTAAAGGATCCTCCCAGTCACACAACCAAAAACTGGGATTGTGAACCTTGATTGTCGTGGGTTGCTCTGCACCACATCAGAACCTTTGCCCTTTAGGAGCCTCACGAGGAACCCTGGGTGGGTTCTAGATGACACCCTTCGGAATATGAAAGGGTTATCAGTAGAACCTCCTAGGTGTGTTCTTGGTTGCATCCTTAGAAGGTGCCACGGTTCTGGTTTATGTGTGGAACCATTACACCATAGAGGGGTTCTCTGTAGAACCTCTCATGGGGGGGTTCTGAATGGAACCTTTCACATATGACTCTTTATGTTGGGTTATAGGTAGAACCCTTTGAAAGGGTCCAAAGGGTTTATAAAAGGTTCTACCAGGCACCACGAAGGATTCTCCTATGGGGACAAGCCGAAGAAACCCATATAGTTCCAGTTAGCACCTTTATTTCTAGGAGTGTAGAAAGTAGAGAGATGAAGTTATGACATGCTGCAGAGATTCCTGGTTGAATTGAACTGGCGATGTTGTGGGTATGAGCCTGAACCTTCGTGCTACCTTGATAAAGGAAGCAGTATCTAGTCAGTAGATTTTATCATATTCACTCTTTCTTACTTAGACTTTTGTGGACATTGAGTAGGAGTTTCTGTGTTGTTGGTATAAAAAGGGAAATGAGCACATTTCTCAGTATTTCCTACACAGAGCCTCATTAGATTTCTCTTGATGTTCTATCAGTTGTTGTTATCACTTTTAAGTAGCTGATCCCAGCTCACTGAGAAAATGTTATCCACCAAAGATTTTGAAAACAATTCCAATTGCGATTATTTTAACTGATATTTTAATTGCGTTATTGCAATATCAGAGGAAATGATAATTATACCCCCGGCGTTTGGTGCGATGGTTGACAGTGTGGTGTAGTTGTACCTTTTGGATGTTAGAAGTCCAGGGTGCCCAAAATATTTTTGAAATTTTGACCAAAAACTGGGATTTTTTTCGACTTCACTTCACTTGAGATTGTGCTCAATAGACTAATTCCATTAGTTCCAAAATGGCAAAACCTTTGGCCCTACTTTAGTAGGGGTCAAGCAGTAAGCTGGGGGTATGTGAGCCATGCTCACTTTCGCCTTGTTTTTACATCATTATTCGAATTTTCATTGAAAAACATTCAAATCAGGCCTGTCAACATAAACACAAAAATCTTTTTAATGCCACTAATTTCTTTAACGCAATTTTTCGGATATGTCATAGCTTGTCGTGAAGGAGGTTAAATAACACTCCAAACTTGTGCTAAATTGATCCATTGCTCTAAGTTTATCTTTTTAACAGAAATCCTGTTCTCACTCAACCCCTTAACACTCCCGACGGCCCCGCCAGTGGACCCGGCCACTATTCTGTTTTTCAGAGGTGGTTTTGTGGGCTGAGTTTTTAAGATACTGGTATCACATGAAACTAGAAAAACTTAAGGAATCCATTGGTACCAATCATGTCATGCTAGCTTGTCGGCAAGAACGTTAAATAACGCTACAAAGTTACGCTAAATTTTAGCGACGAAAAACTGGCATGGCCATTTTCAAAGGGGTCCATTGACCTCTGACCTCAAGATATGTGAATGTAAATTGGTTCTATGGGTACCCACGAGTCTCCCCTTTACAGACATGCCCACTGTTCGATAACACTCTGTGTGCAGGAGCTATGAGACGCTCCGAGATAGGATAATGCAAGATAACTAAAGACACATGTCAACAGTAAAAACAAGAGTTACTAATGGGCTTACCAGAAACAATGATTAGAGTTAATTCATCACAGGAAGACAGGAGGCTGCAGTTACTACTCGCCTTGACTTTTCTCGATGAAAACGTTCCTTCATAGCCGACAGCCTGAAAGCCCAGCAGGCACTTCATGATAGACGACTCACGGTGACAGCGTCAGTTAATGGGTCTGTGTATTTTCAGCATCATTGAGCATGATTGTCGCTCACATCTGCCAATCAAAGATCACTTATAAGTCCTGCAACTGACCGTGGATCTGAGCATAGCAGGGATGACCTCATGGCAAAGAGGTTCAGTACGTCACATTCACATTCACACAGCTCCGTCATGTTCTGCCACAAATATTGGCAGAGCTGTAACTTCAGTGGTACACCACGACCTTGGTTTTCTGAAACATGCGCTCATTACGTAGCTCCATCCTCTGGCTGTGCGTCTACATTTATCTACGCCTGCCGGAAGGGACAAGAGGGGGAAGCAGGGAGGGAGGGAGGGAGGGAGAGAGGGAGGGAGGGAAGGAGCGCATTGTTACCCAGATGAGTGTTTGCGCTTAGATTTAGTGTCCCAAAAGCGAAGACTAATCTTCAGCTTCACCATGTTTGAGACAGAACTTGCTGCTGATTCCTCTCCTCTCCTCTCCTCTCCTTCTCCTCGTATCTCCTTTCCTCCCTTTTTGCCGTCTCTCCTCTCCTCTCTTCTCCTCTCCTCCCTTTTCTTTCTCTCCTCTCCTCCCTTCTCCTCTCTTTTCCTCCCTTTTCACTGTCTCTCCTCTCCTCGTCTCTCCTTTTCTCCCTTCTCCTCTCCTTTCCTCCCTGTTCACCGTCTGTCCTCCCTTCTCCTCTCCTCCTCTTCTCCCTTCTCCTCCCTTTTCCTCCCTTTTCCTCCCTTTTCGCTGTCTCTCCTCGTCTCTCCTTTCCTCCCTTCTCCTCTCCTTTCCTCTCTGTTCACCGTCTGTCCTCCTTTCTCCTCTCCTCTCCTCTTCTCCCTTCTCCTCTCCTCTCCTCTCCTCTTCTCCCTTCTCCTCTTCTCTCGTCTCCTCATCTCTCCTCTCCTCTCCTCTCCTCTCCTCTCCTCTCCTCTCCTCTCCTCTCCTCTCCTCTCCTGTCTCCCTAAGCCATGCCTATCATCACACTCTAATCCCGTCCACTAATTAACCTGATAGTGATGCGGCACGCCTCATTATGCTAATGGTGCTACGAGGTGTGTGTGAGGACGAGAGACAGAACGAGTGGAGGGACATTAAGAGACATTCAAAGAAAGTTAAAGGGAACTTTGACCATATAAAAGTAAACTGTTTGTGTAGTTTTACTTTTAATACATTCTGTTGTCCAAACTAATGATGATACAGTAGAGTAAGCGGTCCTTCAGGGATGGATCCACATCCTCATACTCTGTAGTAATTGTTAGTCGGAGAAGAACAGTCCTACTAATGATCAGCACCTCAGGCCCTCTTCTTATCTTCTCCTTTCTTCCCTTCTCTCTTCTGCAACATTTCCACATTTTACCTCACTTAATCTCTCTCTCGCTCTCTCTCTCTCTCTCTCTCTCTCTCTCTCTCTCTCTCTCTCTCTCTCTCTCTCTCTCTCTCTCTCTCTCTCTCTCTCTCTCTCTCTCTCTCTCTCTCTCTCTCTCTCTCACGCTGCCTTCCTCCCCCTCTCTCTCCGCCGCGTGCGAGCCAGAGGAAGGCGACCGGTTTCCCCTTTCACCCCACTGTTTTTGCTACCGTATTTCTGTCCTGGCAGCTGCTCTCGCTGGCGCCTAATTCCAGTCGCAGTCATCTGCGGACCTGACAATCGTTCCCGACACGCCCTCCCATCACTCACTTCCTGCCACGTGACAGAAGCGTCGGAATCAGATCCTTCATCAGTCGTATGTGGTGATATGTGCCGTGTGAATGATGCGGAGGAAGCTTTTTTTATGATCCTTTTTTAACGTCTCCGCTGTGATACGACCTCTGCGGCCGGATGCCACAACATCTTTACTGTATTACATTAGCATGTTCCACACAAGGAAGAGATGGAAGCTGCCATCTGTTTGACTTGTTCTGCGGTTCTGCCGCTAGCACGTAAACAAGTGTTGATTTACGGCGCGCAAGTGCAATAAATGCTTTAAAGTAGCTATCTAAGCTTTTATCTAAAGTGCTTTAGAGTTCCGGTAATTATTAGTGACCTGATCCAGGCAGTGTTCTGTACATCACACTCTGCAGGACCAGTTCAATAATCAATGGAGTCATAAATCGTCTAAGGTACCACCAGTCCACAGTCGGCCCCGGCCGGCGAGGACGGTTAAATGGAACAAGACAAATGGTCTGTGAGCTAGCTTCGGAACGGAGCATCATTTCTGCAGCTGCTTAAACATTTACAGTATCTTCACCTTTATGGGCCTGATTCATATTATGCTGGCGGTCTGTTTTTTACTCTTGTCTTGGGGCCTGAGAGCTCTGAACACATTTATAAGAATCTGTTTACTGTAAGGAAGAGTGGAAAAGAGATGAGGAGGAATATTAATCTAAATATTATCTCTTCCTTTTTAAAGCTGTACTTTAGGGGTCTCTTTCATTTTTTCTTGTCCTGTTTTACAGAATGCGCAGTGCAAGTGATTAGTAAATGATACTTTTATCATGGCGTGGTGTTTCATTAACCCTCTGAGACCCACAATAGACCCGTTTTTGTCTTCTTTTAGGGGGGGTACAGGTGGTCTTTAGCAGGTCAACAGTAGATGTCACATAGAAGTGGTGTCAATCATCTGAAAGCTGAGAACCTGAAGATTTGGTGCTACATTTCAACCACTCGAGAATTAATAAAAATGATCAATAATCACTCCAAAATACCACATTAAGACACCAACATCTTGAGGAACACCATAGAAAAAGCCATGCTGTGATTTGGTATCAGAAACTTTTGATTTGGAGATTTCTGCAAGAATTGCATTTGTCGATGATTAGATGGTGAGCACTTCTGTTGTGTAAACTGCTCAGAAACCCCCTTATTGTCAATCTAGCTAGGAAAGCCATCCATCCTCTGAATGCTCTAGGTCTCTAGTTTGTGGCTGTAAAGTTTCATGAGGCTGTGATTATCCTAGAGGTCACCACAGGTCATTTTATACAGTGAGGTCAAGTTTCAAATGGTGTCACCATATGAAATAGCTACTATGGGGACTAACATCATCACACATGAATCCAGTTGGGCTCATTGATCCACAAGAGTTTCAGCTTTACAGGGATACCCAATTTATGTAATTCCAAGACTGTTTAGTGGTCCCAGGGTGCATAAACTATTTTAGAATAGACGAAAATAACACATCTATACTGCATTCAAAAAACTGCATGTTTTTTGGCCCAAACTGCATGTGATTATCATAAAGTAGGCATGTCTGTAAAGCGGAGACTCGTGGGTACCCATAGAACCATTGAGTTATTATTAAGAGGTTTTAAATCTCTGCTCAGTAAAATGACCATTGGGTGAAGGTAAATTACAACGTTATCACGATGCGTTCAAATGTAATCTTTTAAAATACAATTTTTGGCGAGAAACTTGAATAAATCCAGTTGTTTGAAGGACATGTTATCACATCAATACAAAATAGATATTAGAGAGGGAATTATGAACTGTTTAACTTCCTAACACCTTACCAAGATTTATTTTAATCAAAGTATATATTTAAATAATCATAATCATTTGAAATAAGTGTTTTTATGCAAATAACCACTATAGATGCCAATAACAAAGTACAGTACTGTGTACAGTACCCTCCCTCCTCCCAAAAATAGGGCTCTCCCAGAAGCCACGGTGTAATTCAAACACTGTAATTTACAGTGTATATAATGTTTTTTATGTAAAATATATCAAACATTGAATGACTTCAGATCTAAAATGTTATTCCTTCATTTAGTGCAGAGATTTCAGAAGTGGCAGACAAAATACAATACTGTACTTGTCTGCCACAGTGGCAGGAAGTGAAGAAAGTTCATTTCAGACCCTGATCGTGATGGTATCGATTCAGAGATACAGTAGGTGCGTCGTCCCAGCTCTGGTAGTTGCAGGGACCCAATATGAGCCCCGGTGAATATGAATGCACTGAAACAGAACCAGAGACCAGCAGCTCATTAACACCAACTCACAAGCATTTCCTTCTCTCTGATCTTTCTCCATAATGTTGAATCAAGAATGTGTGTGTCTTTGTGTGTGTGTGCGTCCGCTCATCTAAGGCATGAAGGAATGTGTGAGTAAGCTGTTGAACAAAGCACAGAATAGTTTCCATCTTAGGGAAGCAAGTGGATGTGGCGACCGCTGACATGTGGAAAGTATGTGTGTGTGCATCTCTTAGGGCTCTTAGAATCATGACACACACACTCTCAGAGCTTTGATGTGTCTGTATACAGTATGTGCACACCACACACACACATTTCATCACCTGGCCTTACATCAGTGAAACCAGCTGTCTTCGTCGCCCACAGTATGTGTCGAGTCAGAAGGACGGTCTCTTCCTCTGAGTCGGGGTGAAATGACGTTGTTTCAAAACCGCGAGCTCGCGCACGGCCGAGCGCAGATCTGTGTTTATCTGTGTTACTCTTTTCTCCTAAAAAGGCTAAAGTAGAGCGGGATCAGGGAGAGGGAGGGATGACGGGTCACAGGACGCCGGGCGTCTGTCTGTGTTGTGGTCTGGCCAATAATCCTCTCCTGTCAGGTCAGGGCAGAGGAGGAAACAGAAAGTGATGGATAAATTTGTGTATAAATGTGACTCCCTGATTCTCTTACAGGAAACAAGTTTTGGAAAGACAGTGTCACGTTCAAGGATTAAACATGAGTGTGTCCTATATATCTCCCCCACTCTTTCTGAAACCTAGCCCTGTTGAACAAAGGCTGTCCTGGCGTGACCTGTGTGGTTGCATGGGATGTGTGTGTAAGTGCTAGCAGCTGCTTATAAAAGCGCTTTGTGTTGGAAAGGCTGCAGGAGGATGTGAGCAGCAGCATGATTGCCTCATCTATCGGTTGGAATGGATGAAGTGCAGCACCCCCTGCAGCAACATGTCTCTCTTCTTCTCACACACACACACACACATATATTCTCATTATTGATGAATACATTTTTTTTTTATTAATTGATCAAAGTCTATAAAATATCATATAATAGTGAATTTTTTTATTTTGTCTGACGAACGGTCCAAAATTTCTTAAATTTACAATCATATAAAACAAAGAAACCAGGGTATATTTTTTTTTTTTTTCCTGATAAATATCTGAAATGATGGATTGATAAATTTCCTGTTCAATGTATTGAATTACTGCAGTATAATAGACGGGTTTCTTGTCTACAAACATTACTGGCTGCGTGTGGATTCAGGGGACAAAACCGCTTTGGCAGCCGTTGTAATCATGAAGATTTGGCATTGTTGATATATTCTTGTTGACGATACTAGACCCCTGCAGAGTCCGATTACCAGATACCATTATCGTATGACGTATTAGTTCGAGTGTGAGATTTGTTTATTATTATCACCTGTTATGAAATGGGTAACGTTAGATCAGACAAACCAGCTGAATATTGTTTGTGCAACATGAGGATCAAACTGAACAAAATCATTCCAAAAGAGAGATATCAACCAGCGACAAGACATGACATGTAAAACAACTGAAATTAAAAGTCAAGCTTTGACATATTTGAGGTTTAACTGCACATCTTGCAGTCCGGGCTACTTAGTGTTTTTCAGAAACACAGTTAAGTTAAGGTTTTACAGCTATCACAAGGAACTTTCATTTTGTGTTGATTGTGGCGGTCCCTCTGGACAAAAGCGGTAGTGTTTCCGAGCACCAGGGTCCCTTTAGAAAACCTCTCATTTTACTGCAGCAGGTTCTGACAGTCCGTCCCGCTCGGTCTGTGGTTCTGGTTCTCCCGTGCCCTCCCTTCCCTCCAGCGGGCCCAGCAATACGGCAAGGGTCTCCAGCGGCGTGGTGTCTGTGTTGGCTCCCAGTGGGGGACCGTCGGAGCAGCGAGGCGAAGCTCTGCTTCTGGCTGGAGGAGGAGGAGCCGCTGCTGCCGGACTGCAGGTCGATCTGCGTCGGGCTTGTCGCTGCCGGAGGCCCCCGCTGGAGGCCCCCGCTGGAGGCCCCCGCTGGAGTCTGAGCTGAAGGAGTTTCTGGTGAACCTGCATGATTTCGTCTGACTTTGCTCGGAATCAGACACGGTGTCACCGATGACAAGAACTAAATACAGATAGACAATCTTCTCGCTGATGGTCTCGTTTCCTCATATAGATAGCCATATAGAGGCATCAGACTGTTTCATAACCACAGTAACTTAAAGTCATGCATACTAATGTTTTGGCTTTGATGATGTCAATATTTGAAAAGACACCAGTATTTAAATAGAAAGCATAATAGAGCCAGTGGTGGATTCTTGTGTCAGCAGCATTCCCAGACTTGGCAGTAGCTTGTCTCCACGGAGTCATGTGAAAAAAAAATGGTCATTTATTTTCAGTCTTTATGGCCCCTGGCAACAGTAGACCATGTGGGGGGGTTGAAACCTGAGAGAGGTAGAGACACATAGAGGGACACTTCACCCCCGTCCCATAGAGACAGCCGACGTTGTTTTTACAGGTCAGGACGGGTGAAAGCGCGGTGTAAACATTCAGGGGTACGGCACCCCCCCGCCGACAGGGCACCACATCAGTCTGGCATGTGTTTGTGCTCATCGGATCGTGACAGCGCGTGACCCCCCCCCCCAACCCCCCCTAACCCCCCCTCCCCCAACCCTCCATCTGTCCACCTGCCCCACTTTTCTGTTTTCTTGATGAGCTCACAGTCTCTGGCAGCAGATCCCAGGTTGGCAAAGTGGCAGACGTAACACGCTGCTACACAGCTGGGCAGCAGCAGAGAGAGACTTAGACATCAGAGAGGAGGAGACAGAGATTCTGGGAAGAGAGTAAGGCTCGGAAAGAAAATGCAAAGAAGTGAGCAGGTAAAGAGAGAATAGGACAGTTGTGTGCAACAGGACAGTGGAAAAGTAAGAGCGAGGAAAAGGAAAGCTCAGAGGTCGCCAGCTTTGTGTATATTTTCTGACTACTGCTGCTGGAGGACCCCCTAAGGCCTCATCACTGAGGTATCCACAGACATGCCTGCCGCGTGGAGAGTTCACAGATTCCCCCAGGATCGACAGAAGATCAGCCGCGCTCAAATCACCCTCAGGAGTGAGTAGGACAGAACTGTTTGTTGGCTTTGTGTGCGAGTATATCGGTTTTCATAAAGGCAACTCCTGTGTGTATCTGTTTAGTCTTCGATTATGAACGACGTGACTCGGATTGAACTGCAATTTAGGTTTGTTTGGGTAAAACGGCTGCTGAAGCAATTAATTCAATGAATCAGTCGACAGTCCTTTATCACCGTTCTCTGGTGCCTGGTACGTATACTGTAATTGTGAGGAATCTTTTGGGTTTTGGACTGGGTCAGACAAAATAAGAAATTTGAAGACTAGTAGCAGCTCTAGTAATAACAACAATGTATGGAGACCAGTATCAGTTGTCAGTGATGCACCAATCCAGTAGTGTCCCGCTGCAGAGCTCCAGGCTCTGGCCCACCTCTGGCGCCAGAAATCACGTGGGTTATCACGTGATAACGTGGTGGAAAACCACAAGTGTTTACCGCGCTTTCTTATCAATAAATAATGTTCATATTATGTCACTGTATTATATTCCGCAGTGTGTTGTTTAATCGTGCTTATCCTTAATGAAGTAGCCTAATCAGTGTTTATTTAATAATAAAAATGAAATGCACATTTATAATCCGGAAAGTGTCCTTAGCTTCTGATTCGCTGAATGGGTTTATGTGCCTTTAATGATACTCGATCCTTATTCTAGGGATCGAAACACGACAACTGCCTTTTAGTCGTTTTTAGTAATCTCTGAAACACAATTCTAAACGTTCTAGTACAGGGGTGGGCAAACTTTTTGGCTCAGGGGCCACAATTAAAATTTGACAGACGGGCCGGGCCAGTATCAGATGGATGGAGAGTGTTTGTGTGAACTAATATAAATTACAAGTAAAAGCCATTAACTAAAATGTAAAAAAAACTTACATTAATTTCAGTGGGAACAGTGTTGTTGGTCACCCTTTTTTGCCAGTGCATCAAAGTTTGGTGTCAGTTTGGTTGTGGCAATTCTAAACCAATCCCACCTACCGCGCACAGAGGTTTAAGGGAAAAACAGTACGTGCGTGTGCGTGTGCGTGTGCGTGTGCGTGTGCGTGTGTGTGTGTGTGTTTAAACGTTTACCCGTTCGGTCCCATGAGCCTCAGACACATTTCAGCCCGGAAGCGATGCCTCTGTGGAGACTTCCCCTGATTGGCTACAGAGCCGTTCTGTGATTTCATTGGTTCAAGTTGCGCTCTAGTTGTCATGTAGCAACAGTGTAGGAAAGGCTGGAGGGAGGACTGACCACAGTTGCCATGGTCTCCTGATCCATGAAGGAGAGGTTCAAGTTTAACATGTACATGTGTTTGTCAATAGTGTGTACTGTGTGTAGAGTTCATTGGCAAGCCAACTTTCTCAGAGACAGCAAGGCTCCAGGTCAGCTCTGATTGGTTGTTATCCTCCGGTCTGTGAAATCTTGTAAATGCCATTAGGAGGACAACGGAGGACACATGATTTTTTTCCAGATTACCTGTCTCATGCACTGCTGTCAGGATATAGTGACCGTTTTATAACACTAGACATAAAACGGACATGAAAATCTGTAGAAGCCAGGACAGGTTTTTCGGAAATCGTCAAGACTGATCACATTGTTCCAGAAAAAATGTCGCATTCCAGTCTAACGTCTGAAAATGATCTGCTTCCATCTCTTGTAAGAGAGCTTCTCAACAACTTTGTTGAGCATTCAGACCAGGCTGAAAAGGATTTTTACATAATATGAGATAAAAAAAATGATTACCAAGCCGTCGTCTGACATGTCGTCTGTTGAGCTGAGACGGATGTGAACTACCGTCGGTTGTGTGTTAAGGCTGTAAGTCGTCTGTATTTCAAATCAAATCAATGTTTATTTTTCACATACGCGGTCATACACGGCACAATGTGTCGTGAAATTCCTTTGTGTCTAACTCCAGAAGCAACTATTAAATATAAAAAAATAGAATAGTATAAAATAAAGTAAACAATAATAGCAAGTAACCAACACAGAAGAATGTCCAAATCCCAGACTTTGTAATTTTCGGCCCATAAAACTCCAAATTCAACTCCTAGAGCTCGTACCAAAACCAACACTCCTACGTGCACGACATGCCACTGACCATAATTGCATATTTGCTGAGATCTCTAGAAGTTTTAGGCAGGCATCAAACATGCTCTGACGGATAAAATATCTGTATAAAATATGCTTTTAGCTCTGATGATGAACTATATAGGCCTACCAGTGGCACACTCAAGTCAAGTCGAGTCAATTGTATTTGTATTGCCCAAAATCACAAATCATAAAGTTGCCTCATGGGAGCTTTTCAATCTGTACAGGATACGACACCCTCTATCCTTTACAGTACGACCCTCTCATCGGATAAAGAAAAACGTAACCAAAAATAAACCTTTTAACAGGGAAAAAAATGGAAGAAAGCTCAGGAAGAGCAACAGAGGAGGGATCCCCCTTCCAGGATGGACAGACGTGTAATAGATGTCGTCTGTACAGAGTAACAACACAATGAAAATACAACATAGACAATCCATATGACAAATAATAATACATATAATGTGAACATATGTGAGAAGGTGGATCCAGAAGGATGTCTAGTAGCCTCCCGGCGTCGCCAAACAGATAGAGCCAGAGCAACACGATCTCCTCTCCACGCCAAACAGGTAGAGCCAGAGCAACACGACCTCCTCTCCACGCCAGATAGATAGAGCCAGAGCAACACAACCACCTCCACGCCAGATAGATAGAGCCAGAGCAACATGACCACCGCTCCACGCCGAATAGATAGAGCCAGAGCAACACAACCACCTCTCCACGCCGAATAGATAGAGCCGGAGCAACACGACCACCTTTCCATACCAGATAGATAGAGCCAGAGCAACACAACCACCTCTCCACGCCAGATAGATAGAGCCAGAGCAACACGACCACCTCTCCACGCCGAATATACTCCTTCCTCTCCATCTGAAACTTCCCCTTGCTATTTACTTCTGACAAAAAAAGAGTCTTTTCACAATTTATTGAGCGTTCCCGGCCAGTTGTGAATGATCGATCGGAGACTCATCTCACCAGAGAAGCTGATGGGGCAGATTTTGTGCACAGCTGCCTCCTCCTGTGCTTCTTTCCTCATTTCCCCCCTCATTTCCTCCCCACTCCATCATGATCTTTTCTCTTTCTTTATTGTTTGTTACAATGAAGGATGCGTGTGGAAAGAAATGGCTGGAAAGCTACATCTGTCTGTGTTGCTGTCTGGCTGCGTATCTCACACGCTCAAGTTCAAAGGATTTGGTCTTTTTTTTCGTTGCCATTAGCCCTGGCGAGCTGATGATGAGTCATGCAGTGATATATAATTCATGGCAGTATTGGTTTTGTGTGTCTAAAAAAATGCTTATGGGTGAGGTGGAGGTAGCAGCTACACATCCCAGCCAGCCTTTTCCCTGCCTTCATCTCAGTTCACCGATGAGGAGCAAGAATATATATAAATTCTATAATATGACAGTGCCTTTTGAAGTTCTGTAGTTTGAGTTAATCGTGAATTAAAAGGGAAATCTCTGATATATAATTTGGGCCCATCACTCACAGTGTACCATTCATGACATGCATCTTTAAGATTGTAGCAGTCATAAGCTTCTTTTATTTGTTCTGCCAAAAAGCCCCTTGTAATTCTGCTTTTGACTCTCTGCCAAGCAGCAACCTCCTGGTCTGAGAAGTGAAGCCAATGCCGAAGTGCCTTGAATCTGCATTCTTTCTAACGGCCAGCAGGGGGCGACTCCTCTGGTTGCTAAAAGAAGTCTGATTGTATAGAAGTCTATGAGAAAATGAGCCTACTTCTTACTTGATTTATTCCCTCAGTAAACATTGTAAACATGAGTTTATGGTCTCAATCGCTAGTTTCAAGTCTTCTTCAATACAGCATGATGTTCATTTAGTAAATTATGGTCCCATTTAGAGTCAAATAGACGGTAAAGCAGGGGATGCTTTAGGGCGGGGCTACCTTGTGATTGACAGGTCGCTACCAGCACATTGGAGTTTTTGTTTTAGAACTTTAACCCATTCACAGTTCAGTTCATTTCATGAAAATTAAAGGTTCTCTGTACGATATCTAGAGCATTAATATAGCATCAAACAACTATTGTCTATATAAAGATATAGAGGAGTAATGTCTACCTGAGCAGAGAATGAAGTCTCTCCCCCTCTGTGTGTGTTGTAAACCAAGCTTCTATCTGCTTTGTTGACATAGCCGGGCCGGCCGCGCGTGCTTTTAGTGCATGTTAGTGCATGTTAGTGCATGTGAGCATGCCCCACTGGGCTAGCTAATGGCCGCCACTCCGCACTGCACTGAGGCAGCGTGGCGCGGTGCGGCGCGGAAGCGTAGCACCCACCCTCAGGTTTCCCCTCCAGGTTAAAAAATGTTAACTCTGTCAGCACTTTAGCTTTTGTTTCCACTGTTAGCACCGTTAGCTCTGGCTCAGCCATGTTGAGAGCCGTGTGGAGGCAATAGAAACGCTCCCAATCATGCATTTAGCACCTTTAATTGTAACACTTTTGGTCGCCTAAAAAATTTATTATTTACCATTGGGTTGTACTTATCTCCACCCTCTCGTGTCACTTCTGGTTGTAAATAACCAAAATGGTGACGGCCAAAATGCCAAACCGTAGTCCACAACCCAATGGGGGACTACATCCACTTCTTGTATAAAGTCTATGTTCTCTGCAGTCTCTCATTATTTAGGCTTTTGCATCTGAGAGTGGCGCCTTTCCTCAACTTCTGACAGTTATTATTGACCCCAACTGACTCAAAATAAAATAATAAATTTTTTTTTATTATTATTATTTACAATGGAGAATATTCTCCATCCCTCCTCAACACAATTTGGACGTCGTATTGTTGCCAAAAAGATTTGTGTCTCGTCTGACCACATCACATTCTCCCGGTAATCTACAGGCAAATGTTGCCTACAAACAAGCTTCAACGGGCCTTTTATTTTAAGTAATGGAGTCTTCCAGGGTGGTTGTGCATGGAGACAATGGCGGTGGAGTGCTTTGCATATAGTTCTGTTTGTGACCACTGTAGCTGCTGCTTCCAGGTCTTTCCGGAGCTCTTCTCAAGTCGTTGGGCTACTCTTCCGACTAACTTTCTGACCGCCTGGTCGGAAATCTTGAGAGGAGCTCCCATGCGGGTACAGTTGATGGTTGAGTGATGTTCCTTCCACTTGTAGATAACAGCCTCAGTGGTGCTTATAGGAACATTTAGGAGTTGGGAAATCTATTGGTATCCAGTGCCATTGATATGTTGCTCAACAATGTTGTTATGAAGGTCTTGGGAGAGCTCTTTGCCTCTACCCATCATGAGATGTTTCATGTGTCACAGCTTGGTAACAAATGACTTGTTTACTTGCATTCCGAGTTGGGTGACCCTTTTTTCAAAGAGTGGAAACCTACCAACGTGCACTAACCTAGCTAATTTTAATTGGTTGGTTTACTGATTTTTCTTACTTTGGTCAATACTTTTTTTCTTGTGTCCACTTTATTGCACATAACTTTTGTTTGGAATGTTTGGATTGGAATGTTACGATTTCTTTATCTGTGTTTTTGGGTTAATAACAATGTCTTGTCTAAATTTCGTGTGAATAGATGCGTTGGAAATATGTTTAATGAAAAAATTGTTGACGTGTTAAAATAAAGAAAAACAGGAAATGTCCACCTTTGAGATGCTGGAACCAGCAAATTTGTGACATTTGTCCTTGAAATATGACTCGAATGGCAATCTGTTATCAAACTAGTTGCAGGTCTGGATGCTTTTGGCCCACTTGTTGTTTGTCCCAGGTCCATGCATACTAACCCCCCTTCTCCCCTAATACCCCAGTGGATACCCCAGTGTTTACCTCAACCACTCAAGGTCGTCTAATAGGCCGGGCCACTTGTTGCCGGGCAGATCCGAAACTATAATAAGTACATGTTTGCATGTTGTGTCACTCTGACACATGATCCCCCTCGCCTGACACTGGTTTCAGGATGGTCCCTGCCATGTCACTGAGACATTCTAACAGGGCAGTGGGTTGGAATCCAATATCCAGCAGTCATCCATAGGAGGTGAGGATGGCAGAGGTGTGGATGTCGGTATCCTACTGCCCTTCTAGACATCCTGACTCCCCCGAGCCCCAAAATAATCCCCCAACTTGTAGGACACCGTGAAGGAGTCAAAGATAGACACAGAAACAGACCTACAGTTATAGAATCCAATGCTTATTAAGATATTAATGTACTTTGATGAACAAAGAGGACCTATGATAACCTATGATAATACTAATCCTGTGTGAATCAAACCCTTGACCTTAAACAACTGCATTCAGGGTAACAAATAAACCAAGAGAATTTCATCATCCTTTGTTGCTGAAAGTTCACTCATCAATTCATCACCTCATAAATGATTTAACAGGCTTCCCAGAGGCATAGCTTCTGCACAATGTGTGGATTTAGGAAAAATATAAGAACCAAGCCAACGGTCAGCTGACAGTTTTGGGGGCGTCGGTGAGCGTCTGTCGGCATACTTTTTGAGGTATGTCCCGCACTGTCGGCTCTAGTCTGCCCGTGTCTGAGTTTTTTTGGCCGATCGCCTACTGGTTGGCAGATGTTATTCATTTCACACAGGCGCAGAACACGGAACATGGTAACTGGCCGTCGGCCGTTGTCTTCGCGGTGTGTTCAAATGCAACTTGTCGGCCAAGACAAAGGCGACGTGAGGCGACGCGACGGTCGGCCTTCATCGCCAATAGTTCTTTGATGTTGGCTTGCTGTGTCTGGGCATTAATGGTGCAGTGTGTAACATCTGGCAGCATCTAGCGGTGAGGTTGCAGATTGCGACCTCTCCCGTGTCCCGAGCGTGTAGAAGAACTACGGTGGCCGACATGAAAACGTAAATAGCCCTATCTAAAGTTGTTGTAAGATTAGTGTAGGTCATTTGGAGAATAGCAGAGCCAGTGTGTGTGTGTGTGTGTGTTCGGGGAAGTGAGTGGCGAAGCAAGAGAGAGAGAGAGTGGTGACGTCACTTTACAAGATGAGGCCTAAGGACATGACTTACCGTAAAAGTCCTTGAATCACAATAAACAAGACATTGAAATTCATTAAGAAGTCCTTGAATTTAATAGCAGAGAGCGAGCGTGAGCTTTGAATTCCCCTTCGTACTGTAATAACGGCGAGGTTGTTCTAAAGTAATGAGGTTAACGGAGGTGGATGTGAGGGCGAGGACAGAGGTGGAGAGATAACAATTGACGAGGAGAGTTGGAGGCCAAATAGAGAATATGAAGTAGGTCTATAGTGTGCCAGGCAGCCCATTTTCGTTGGCCATCTAGTATAATGGTTATTGATAGAACGTCCTAATCAGACCTCTAAGAACCATTTCACCTTCTTGTTCTACTGGAAACACTGATGTCAGCAGGAAGCAGGAGGAGGAAGATGAAGCAGCAGAAGAGCCGTTAGGAAGGCACTTTCCCAAAAGTAGCTTTGATTCTTCAGACGTTGTTTTAATTCTGCCTGCTATGCACTCTGTTTGGTATTCAGTCTACAGTCACAGGTGGTTTGGGCTCTTACATCTAGAGTAGGAAATCGGTAGTAACTGGACATAACACATATTTGGTCCTTCTTTTAGGACTAGGAGTAAAGTGCAATTTATCAACTCTGTTAACCTGGAAAGTGTTAACCTATCTCTGCCAATATTTAGGAGAGCTCCAGAGAGGTCCGAACCTGTTGGGATAGCGCCAACTTCTGACCAAACTACGCTGTAGCCGAGTTTGGAAACGCGCTTAAATTGCATTTCTTTTTTTTGGGACATTTCAAAAGTTTGTTTAAAGTTCGCTTGAATATTGAATGGAAACACGGCTAATGTTGTATTGCAAATTAGCAACATCACACACACTCTCCCTCCAAGGTATCAGTCAGTTTAGGGACTTCATACGACTCTGAAGTAAGCCGTTTTTAGTCTTATAAGGTGAGATAATGTGAGCCAAGATCTGATCCAGGAGCATGGTCCACACGTCAAGCTATTTACTAAAGCAATACATATTTCTATGGAGCGGGTGTCGTTTCCTTTCTCTGCTCAGCCTGGGCTGTAGCCAATCACAAGACGTTGCTATAGATGCCTGGACGATGCTGTCATGAGCTAAATGTGATGCTGTATGTGGATTCTAGCTTTTAAAATTTTTTTCCACCCTGTAACCCTGCTATCTGTGCTTTCACCAGACTGTCTAAATAAACCCGGACGCGGAAATGTGTCTTACAGTCGGACCAACCTTGACAGAGCGAAGACAGTTGGAATTTCCTTTGCGTCTCGTCTGTGATTGCAGAGCGGGTACGTCATCGAGTGTGTAGAGTCACTGGAGCCACACACGCTAAAAATGTACACACAGTCTGAGTCTGAGCTTCATCTATTATTCATAACCCCCGGTGTTTGTCTCTGACGGGAAGATAAATGGACAACTAATGCTCATCCTGCACATATACACCAACACCTTGACCTTCTGACAGGTGACGGCATCAGCTCTTCACTTACACAACATAGATGGATGGCAGCTTTGATGACAGGTTGTTTGTCTGGACGTACGGAGGAGAATGACTCTGTCCTCTACCTCTGTCCGTCCACTTCCGTCATCCTGACAAACACACAATCTCTCCTTCGCTGTTCACTTTGTCCTTTTCTGGTCATGTCGCCTTTTTTCTCCTCTCGACTTTTTATTATTCCTTCCTTTGTTGTGTGTCGTCCTGTCTCTTGTGTGAGACCTGGCCAAGATGGCACGCCATTACAAAGTTACAAAAATCATACAATGGAGCATGTGAAAACAGACAAAAGGCAATAGATACATGATACAAAATCCAGTTTAGGAATAGCAATTGCACTCTTCAGTTACAGTTTTTTTATCAGTGCTTTGAACTCTCCCAGGGAGACAAAATCATTAAAGGTCCCATATTGTAAAAAGTGAGATTGCCATGTCTGTTAAGGTATAAAGCAGGTTTAAGTGCTATATAAATACTGTGAAAGTATTGAAAGGTTCAATATACGGAGAAATACACACAGCCCGTATTCAGAAATTTTGCGTTTGAAACAAGCCGTTAGGATTTCTGTCCATTTGTGATGTCACAAATATACAATATTTAGACCATTACACGGTTTTAAACGTAAACAATCTTAATGTGTCCCAGTTTATTTCCTGTTGCAGTGTATGTGAATATCATCAGCTGACAGGAAGTAAACATGGACCCAAACTGTTGCAAGGCAACGCAATTCCGTTGCAATTCCGTTGAAATGCGCTAAAACAGAGCATGTCAGACAGAGGGTAAATACAGGTATATTCAGGCAGACAGTTTGAGGAAAATAAAGTTTTTTTTCTAACATTACAGCATGAGAAGTGAAGCCAATGCTGAAGTGTCTTAAACCTGCATTCTTTCTAACAGCCAGCAGGGGGCGACTCCTCTGGTTGCTAAAAGAAGTCTGATTGTATAGAAGTCTATGAGAAAATGAGCCTACTTCTCACTTGATTTATTACCTCAGTAAACATTGTAAACATGAGTTTATGGTCTCAATCGCTAGTTTCAAGTCTTCTTCAATACAGCATGATGTTCATTTAGTAAATTATGGTCCCATTTAGAGTCCAATAGACCATAAAGCAGGGGATGCTTTAGGGCGGGGCTACCTTGTGATTGACAGGTCGCTTTCACGGTGTTGTCCGGTCTGGGAGTTGTCCGTGTTTTTTGTCTTAGAACTTTAAACCTTTCACAGTGTGTTTTCAGTTCATGAAAGTTAATATCAGCATTTTGGTCGTCTAAAGATGTCTTAGTCAGAGTTAAGTTGTACTGTTGCAAAAATGGCCAAAATTTGGCGAGGGCCAAAATGACGAACTTTAGGCTTCAAAACGGTAGTCCATAAACCAGTGTGTCAGTGTGCTGACTTGAAAGTGGGCATGTCTGTAAAGGGGAAACTCGTGAGTACCCATAGAACCCCTTTCATTCACATATCTTGAGGTCAGAGGTCAAGGGACCCCTTTTGAAAATTGCCATGCCAGTTTTTCCTCGCCAAAATTTTGCGCAAGTTTGGAGTGTAGTTTAACCTAAGGTTAATTAAAGACAAAAAATCGCAGGTAGCGTTAAGAAAACGAAACCAAAACCTGTTTAATTGCTGCCAATCAAAGCACGCTGTGAGCACCACCAATATATTCCCATTCATCTTTATGTTATTGGGGTGGAGGTGGTCCTTCTCTCCGCACGCCTGTATTCAGTGTATTCCACACTTCCTGTAAATGTATAGAACAGCTTATGGGTAGTTACATTTATGTGACGCATGTGTGCCCTCCTCAATAAATGTCAACGGTCGCCTCGAGCTGAGTTCAACTAGTGTAGACATACATCTCCAAGACTTAACACATAAAAGCAAAACTTTCTGCGTGGCTGGAAACAACAAAATCTTTTTCTTTTTATTTTGGTGACCCCGCCCTTTATGTTTAATGCTCCGTCCTGGGATCTCAATGAATAATTGAAATCAAAGACTTCACTATGTCCCTACATACACACACTGGTAATGATATGGAGGACAGCAGCAGCGTTGTGTCCTTCTCTGTATCCAGCGCATGAATAATAGATCGGATCCAGGAAGTACAAACTGGCCGACCAACCCATCAGGTAGAGAGTCCCACTACATCCTGTACGCAGCTCTCTCTCTCTCTCCCTCTCTATTTCTGTCTCTTTCTCTGCCTTTTGTGATGCGTCACTTTGTTTCTCCTTTTCCTGTATCTCTGTCCAGCTCTCAGTCTCTGTCTCAATCCCCCAGCTCCGTCTCTCTCTCTCTCTCTCTCTCTCTCTCTGCCTCTCATGTTCATCTCTCTCCCTCCCACTCTCCATCCCTCCCTCTCCTCTTCCTTTGTTTCCATCACTTCTGATGTATCGGAGAGCCGGCACAAAGAGCGACCACGCCGGGCGTTTCTTCAGCGTCATCTTTTTAAAGGTGTGCCGTCAGGAGAAGCTCAGGCATCACGTTACAGAGGATAAAGAACTTGAACCGGCTCCTGCAACAGAAGACCAAAGCTCCATGTTTGTTATTATCTTTAACTTTTAAGTTCACAACCATCAGTCTGAGCTTCACAAAACCTCCAGCAGTGTGTGGATGATGCCGGGCTGAGGCACAGGAAATTGAGAGAAGAGCCAGCCAGAAGCCTGAGCTATGGTTCTGTATGTGAGCTCCCAGGATTGTAGCGGGGGAGCTGGCAGCAGCAGGGTGGTGGTTGCACTGAGGCCTGGCAACGGGTCAGACGGGGCCCCCCACGGACTGTGGCGTTACGTTTGCTGCCAGAGGAGGCCCACACTGACGCTGCCGTCATGTAGGTATTCAAGAGGGATGGGGACAGACTTCTGTCGTTGTTTCACTGTGTGTGGGTGTGTCTGTGACTTTGAGGTTGAACTCAGCTAGAAAACTTCATTATCAGTAGTGGAAATTAAAGCTTCAGTAGTCAGTATATTTTTGGCATCAGTTGGCAAAAATTCCATAATAACCTTTCAGCATATTGTAATTCAAGTATTCTGAGAGAAAACTAGACTTCTGCACCTCCTCATGGCTCTGTTTTCAGACTTTAGAAATTCTAGCCCGTGACGGGAGACTTTGACCAATCACAGGTTATTTCATTGAGAGAGCGTTCCTATTGGCTGTGTTCCGGTCATGTGACTGGAACTTGGCGTTCCTTCACCAGATTTCACAAAGGCGGCGGCATCACAAACTTTCTCATTTTACAGCTAAACCGTGCACTACAAGATGATTCTGAAAACATCTGAGGAGAGAAATAGACATTAATGTAACAGAATATTGATTCATATTTGATCAGCGCTGCCTAGTTTGACCGTTTGGTCGGAGTTCGCGAGTGATTGACATAGACATAGCTCTCATAGACGGCAGATGGACAGCAGACCTCAGATCAGCTCTGATTGCTTGTTTTCCTCCGGTCTGTTAAATCTTGCAGATGCCGTTAGGAGCAACAGAGGACACAGAGGAACATGATGTTTTTCAGGTTACCCGTTTCATGTACTACTGTAACGATATAGCGACCGTTTTATAAAAATAGCTTTTTTTTAATCATATTTGCTCCAATCTCGCCTACTTCAGCTTTAAAGGCCTTTACAATCTGGGGGCGTGACAAATAAACAACACAAATACTCTCCTGCGAATATTTTGCATCAAAACTATTCATACAAAGCGAATTTGCAACAGTTGCAACACTTTTTCAATAAAAGGTTTAAATAGATTCACGCAGGCAGAGGACCAGCTACCAGGATCCCACTGACCCAGAGCCGCGTCTGGCAGTCTGTCTGAGGTAAACTGTTGTACAGCCTAAACTACAGTAAGCGATTTATTGAGTTTCCTTTCTGCGAAAAGTGAAGTGACTATAGAATCAAAGAGACGAAACTCCGGTGTTTTGCTGCGATTTTGGACTGAAAACGCTTTTCATATTTATAATATTTTTATTGTTCAATTGAGGCCATTTCAGTAGAGATATTAAATATGACAATAGAATAGAAATAATATTGTTTTACTTTTGTACGGCTCTTTGTAGGCAGACGTTTTACAGGTGTCCGGCAGTCGCTTTCAGTCCAAAATGACGGAAGCGTAGCTCTGCTGTTGGGCGCTGACGTTGCAATGGAATGACCGATTGGCTTTCACCTCTTATCGATATACGTTCTTTACTAACAGTTACCCAGTGTATATGTCTAGGGCTTTTATTGTGAAAGAACAGAAGTTGTGTAATTTAAATATGTTAGCTTTTTTTTGTGATATAATGTCATGTCAGTGTTGTCACGATGGTGGCTCTTATCTTGAAAAATATAATTCTAAAAAAAAAAAAAGGAAGTGGATCTGGTCTGCGTCAGTAATAAAGTTTGCTGTCTTGACGCGGACTATGGTGCCTGTGTGTTGTACGTTTTGAATTTGTCCGTTCCGCACAACATGATTGATTAGAGCCTTCAGTCATGGTTCGAAAGCTCGGAAATATCAACAGAATTTTTTTTAAAAATGGCGTCGTTTTTTCGATACGTGATATTTACGTTCTGCATAAAGGTACTCCTGACAAAAACAATAGTTACCATCATTACTCCAAAAGTCTGTGATGGATTTGAATGACATTTTTTGGAGGGGTAGGGTGTGGCACAATGAGCAATCCATTAGATTTAGATTAGATAAGAAAATATATATTGACGTGGGAATTAATGGTGCGAAAAGGGCTTTAGGCTTTAGTCCCATGAACTATTATGAGCCTCGTCCTCCTGCTGAAGAGATATTCCATCCTCATGACCAGCTCACACAGTGAAGTACAGCCCAGCCCCTCTTTGTTCTCTGTCTGTGAATACCTGTCTTTTAGCTTTCCTCCACACCCTCTCTCTTTGCCCAGTATTGTGTCAGATAGTGTTTTTGGAAGCAGGCCATGTCTAAGTGCTGCTGTCTTGGGTCATTGACTCAGCTCACATCTTTTAAGACCTTCCATTTGGCGAGAAGGGAAAATATTTCGAGAAGGCACCTCTAGAGTCGGCGGGTCTAGTAGTGGGGTGCTGTCTGACGTTAACATTTAGAAATGTGAGGTGCAGTAAAGTTCCAGCTCCTCGTGTTGAAATAGTGTGATAATAAGCTGTGTAATAAAAAAAGCTGGGTCTAATAGGAAAATGAGGCTGTAATGAATGTCAGGCCCGTTTATCTGATCTCCAGCCTCCCCTCCTGCCCTGCCGGCTGCTGTCTGTGTTCTGTTATTAGCACATAAGTTCTATTAGAGCAGACAGTAACACAATTACACCCACAGGCAGCGGAAGATGGAGACGAGAGACCATGTCAGCAATTACAGTCGCAGATATTGACTGCCTGTGGACTCGGCTTAATTCAATACTATTTCAATTGAGCCCCGTACAATACGAGAAGGAAACCATCAAGATGGTAATAAGACGAGAGGATTTGGATAATCACGGCAGATAAAGAGCTACTGTAAGATGTAGACATGGCTATTCTGTGTTCCCTGGAGATGCTGAGTGTTATTCTCTCTCGTTTCATGTCATGCTGCTGTTAAAAGGTCCGGGATGTTCTCTAGCAGAGGGCAGACTGGCTCACATGCTTTGGATTTGGCTTCCGAGTTCGTAGTTTAAAGTTATTGTGTCTGTAAGTGCATCACTTTAAATCCTAAACTTCTTCTCAGATTCATTGGGTAGATTTTTATGTGAACTCTGGGATGTTAACAGTAGTTAAATTGTGAGATCATTTCATAGTTGCCACTCTGTTGAACTAACCCCTAAAGCCAAGGTTACTTTCTGCGTCGGCGAGTATGCGAGAGTATGCAAGGGTCCGCTGGGCATACTTCCAACCCTCCCGACTGTTTACACCCGGACGACAATAGAGCTACACCTGGCAGAAGAGAGCTGGTTGTGACCGCTCGCTACACAACTGAGCGGCGCTCGCTGCTGGGTTCACATCACAGCACGCGGTGTGGAAAGAACGGGTTTCAGAGCGCAGTGGTGGCGTCGTCGCGCTTTGTCTCAAAGGGCCTTCAGTGAGTGAGAGGAGGAGGGAGAAACGGACAGTACTCGGAGAAAGAAATACTCAAGCAGGGGCAAAAAAATGAATGAATATAAACTGATGAATAATAGTTTATGCCTGAGATTCACGCAGGTTAATGCCAGAGGGGCGAATTATTCTGTTTTCTTTCCTGAGAAGTAAAATTAAAGTAAACCAATTAACATAAAAAATGCTGTTGCAGTGCACTTATTACCTCTGCCAAGGCCGAAGGCCTAGGGAGGAGGTTATGTTTTCACTGGCGTTGGTCTGTTGGTTTGTTGGTTTGTTGGTTTGTTGGTTTGTTGGTTTGTCCGTTACCAAAATTACTCAAAAAGTCTGAGATGGATTTGAATGGCATTTTTTGGACGGATGGGGTGTGACACACTGAACAATCCATTAGATTTTGGCTGCGATCCGGATCATGATACGGAATCCGGAATATTTTTAAGGATTCTGATCAGCCTGAGCATTAAAACCACAGGGTACAACACATGCACAGTGTAACTGATGACATGTTGATGACGTGTGACCCCGCCTCCTTCTGAGAGCAGAGTGTGTGAGCGTGTGTGGATGTGTGTGCGGGAGCTGCTGGCCGTCCGCGGTGAGAAAGAAAAAAGCGGTAGATGACGGGATGAGAGACAACGTAGTGTAACGTCATACAGACATAACAAGGCTGCTGAACGAGAGAGGCATCCGCCGATACGTTACACGGAAACACACCGAGTTAATAACAAGCAGACCACCTCACGGTACCGCCTGCTGTGAGCTGTGATCTGTTTTTAAAGTCATGCGTTGGCGGAGGTCTGCGCTCTCCCAGTGCCATTCTAGTTATAACCGTTTTTTACTCTCTTTATTTCACATACATATTTCCATCTAATTTCCATTTTTATATTTATTACATCAATACAAAGTAATGAAACGGACAGCTTCGCTATTTACTGAATTTTGTCAAAAGCAGCTTCAGCTGTTTCAAGGGCGGCTTCAACCACAGGTGCTTTCCCCGTGTGCACATTTGTTTTCTGTCTCCATCCCTAGCAGCAGCAGCCATGACTGTTTTGTCTTAGTTTTCAGCAGACTACACAAGGTAGCCTGAGGAACACCAAGTTTCACTGCTGCATCTGTGTGTGCATGCATTTGCTCTGTGATTTCAGGGATTAACTGGTCTTCTACGGTTTTAGAAAGTTCTGCATCACGTCTCTGTTCTTGTGCGTCTGATTTTGCACATTTGCTGGTGGCAGGGATGCGCTCCCACTAAGGATCCACAGGTCTTAACGAAAAGAAACAACAGACAACTCAGACGTGACAAACTCTATTTTCTTCTCTTGTGGAAAAGTAGCTCATGCCAACACCAGTGATAAGTGGGGTCAGCGTGTGTGAGCGGGCCGGAATACAGAACCAGTCGTCAGCCTGGCTGCAGCCCATATTCTGCATGTTTTATCTGTCTGTCTGAACAGACAGACAGACAGACAGACAAACAGACAGTTAACACTTGGCTGAATACTATGTGCAGTGGAATCTGCTCCATTTGGTACGGAGGGAGAAGGAGCTCCATGTTGGTCCATCTGGTCCCGTTCAGGTTTTTGCAGAAAAGACAGCTCATTAGCAAGTGTAAATGAGACAGTGATGTCTGGGTGTCTCTTGTTCTCGTGCCAAAGGCTACCGAGGGTACGGCAGTGTGTGTTGTCAGCGTTTCACAGTTTATACTAGACCAACACATTCTTCTCACTTCCAACTCGTCAAATACCGACGTCTGGTCAGTGGCCCTGCGCTTCAAATATGACGCTCGAGGTGCCCCCCTAGTGTCAGTTTTGGACATGTCAGGGACGGCGAGTCAGTTTATGCTCTTACATGCATAGAGTCTCTTTTTAGGTATTTTTACTCAGTTTACTTGGTCAGGTTAAGGAAAAGATTGTGGTTTGGGTTCAAATTAAGGCTGGTTAACACGCTAACAGCGTTAACGCAAATTCGTTTTGATGCCACTCATTTCTTTAACATATATAACGCAACTTGTGATTTTTAGGTCCTAGCAGGCTCAGTTTTACAGCTAGAGTGAAGATACTGGTTAAATATGAAACTAGAAAGAAGAATCCATCGGTACCAACTATTTCATACTAGCTTGTTGCAAAGGAGGTTAAATAACGCTCCAAAGTTACGCTAAATTTTGGTGAGGAAAAACTGTTATGGCAATTTTCAAAGGGGTCCCTTGACCTCTGACCTTCAGATATGTGAATGTAAATGGGTTCTATGGGTACCCACGAGTCTCCTCTTTACAGACATGCCCACTTTATGATAATCACATGCAGTTTGGGGCAAGTCATAGTCAAGTCAGCACACTGACACACTGACAGCTGTTGTTGCCTGTTGGGCTGCAGTTTGCCATGTTATGATTTGAGCATACTTTTTATGCTAAATACAGTACCTGTGAAGGTTTCTGGACAATATCTGTCATTGTTTTGTGTTGTTAATTGATTTCCAATAGTTAATATATTCATACACTTACATAAAGCAGCATATTTCTTCACTCCCATGTTGATAAGAGTATTAAGTACTTGACAAATTCAAAGGGTTTGAAAACTTTTTGAACCATTTTTGAAATCATTTGACAGTCCCTGACCAGTTAAAGACACAGTGTCACAGGTTCAGTTCCCAACTACAACTGTATTCATCACTCTTCATCAGTCAGGCAGCTAATACCTGCTGCGTGTTCCTCCTTCATACTGAGTGACTGTTTGACCGACTTAACAGAGCACTTACACGACAGGTGACTTCTCCACAACCCTTCGCACCTGAGATCCACGGAAGCTAAATACCCAGTAGGTCCTTTACCTAACACTCTGTTACCATGGCAACCAGATGTATCTCGCTGCTTCGAAGGCTTTTCTAGCACCGGTTAGGGATGCTAATTTTGAAAAATGTTCTTAACCGATAACCGACCCTCGTTAACCGATAGCGAGTGCCAGACAAACAGTGTGTTTGTGCTACGTTAGCAGCTTTAGCATTGCCGGTGGCTTCGTGCTCGCCGCCGCCACACACAGTCTGTCAGTGCGGCGTAACTTTAACGAGTGTCTTACAGACCGTGTGTGTGTGGCGGCGGTGAATGCGGGGTTGTCGGTGGCGTTATAGCTGTGAACGTAGGTGTAGCCGTGTGTGTACAACTTCCTGTATCCTGCGACTCCGGCTCCGCCTCTTAAGGTGGGCTCTTAAGGTGGACCAGCTTTTCTCCTTAAAGTGACGAGCCGCTCAGCTTTTTTAATTAATTATTAACATTTCTTTTATCCATTTTAACCGATAGTGTTAATCGGTTAAAATGCTTAATGTCGGTTAACGGTTAAACGGTTAATTATTAACATCTCTAGCACCGGTGGCTCTATCTAACTTTGTCTTTTGATAGGTTTAATTAGAAGCTTTAAGTATCTTGTTACGTAATATGAAATGTATTTAAATGTTGTATGTTTTTGACTGTAGATCTATGTTTCGATTACTGAAATGGTACACGAGGTGTTGTGTGTCAGTCATTTTGAGGATGTCAGCTGAATGTCTAACATGGGGCTGTCTGTGTGTGTCTGTGTCGCCCCCTACAGGCCCCACATTGCCTAGACAGAGCCCCCAGGTTCAGAATGGCCCCACACCAGAGGAGATGGACCAGCAGAGAAGGTAAGAACATGTAAATACAGCACTATAAAGTCTGTTCACTTTGTGAGGCACCATTGTTTCTTCCATCATTGTCTCTTCCATTTCTATTCTTTTTCTTCTTGTCCACCACCAGTCAATCACACTCACACTCACACATAGGCTGCGGTCGAATAGTCTTTTTTTTTTGTTTAGCAAGGTTCCTAACTGAAATGTGAAGTGAGTTAAATGACCCGGAAGTATCTAAGTGGCATCCGTGATAACAGCTGATCGAATTCTCTAAATGCTATGGAGAGGTATAACGACAGCGTGACAGCTGTGACCCCGTGACCGAGCCATGTGACCGAGCGACCGCTACTGTGCTTACTCCACGGGCCCAATGGATGCGGAAGATCCGGGTACTTTTCCACTCGGAAGTCGTGCCATTTTGGCTTCATGTGCCACTGAGCAACTTTCATAGGAATGAACGGGGCCCCCCCTCCAACGCTGTATCCAGTTCTCTTTATACATCGATACTACGTATCCCTGCCAGTACAACTGTGTGGTGTATCACATGATCCCTAATTAACATTGCGATATAGGACATTTGTGCTGCATTCAAATGCGAGTCCCCGGTTGGTAAATTTTACGTAAATGTCCCCAGTCGGAACAACAACAACTCTTAAAAAGTTAAGTTACTTAAAGAGTTCTGTCAACATTTACAAATTATTCTGCTGCACTTTCCACCATTTAAATAAATAATGAGTGTTTTTTAATTTCTTTCTACACCATACAGGCATTGAATCGTGTGTTCAGGGATGCATGAAGCTGAGGGGTGGGAGGAGAACAATATCAAGCGATGAAGGTTGGGCTAGCCTAGTAGTACCGCCAAGAACTTCAATATACTTTCACTCCTGGACCATGCTTTACCAAAGGAAAGGAGACAATGCCATCCCGCTATTCCTTGCGGCAGACCTTCGTCAATAACATCCGTCGTTGCATAAATTACGTAGCCTCATGTAAATGCAGTCGGATTCTCTGAGCTCCGCGGTTGTCTTTTCCTAAGTCCTCATGAATTCTCCTTCATCTTTCCGTGACCTCAAGACGTTTTCCGTTGAGGTCAGGGAAAAGTGGTTCAGAAAAGACACTTTTTTTTTTGACTGTTGGACCGCAGCCTCGCACTCACACAAAGCCTTGCATGCTCCCAGTTGTTTTTCTTCCCCATACAAGGCCACTCTTTCCCCTCAGGTAATAATGAGTCTCTGGATACAGCTAGAAAACACATCACACACATACTTGCATACATACACACAGAGCCGTATTAATGGAGGCCAGATGTTGGCCGAGGTTTAGAACGTGTTCAAGGATTTAATTAGAATGAATTGGCTACACACACTCTCACATGCAAACACCGACGGGGGGGTGCACGTCATGGACATTTTTGAATAGAACTTCACCAACACATGACCACACGCAGAGACGTAAACAGCTAACTTTAGCGTCAGTTTGGTGACTGCTTTGGTAACCAGTTCAGATGAAGGGCAGCTGCTGCTCACCACATTGTGATGACATGAATGGCAACCGGAGGGACAGCGTAACACCGTCAAAACACCAGTGTCCAGCTTATCCAAACTAATTAAAGGAGAAACATAATGAATGCAGGAAGGCTCTCTGGAGGCCTATGTGATAATTGTATCCAGATACCGATCCAAGCAAAACACCTATTTAACATTTTGGAGTGATGTGTTAAGGGGCCAGTATAGCCCTACACCTTCCTGAGGTGGATTAGAAGGTCTCTGTCCGATCCACTTCTGTAACTTTCTGAAACTGACGATCCAACATCCTCACCCACTTTTCTCTTTAGCTTTTTTTTCATTCTTGGCACAACTATTATTATATACTATACAAGTACAACACTGTGAACAACTTCCAGGAGAGACCCAAATGTTTAAACGACATCAATTTTTTTTTTTTTAGGGCTGTCAATCGATTAAAATATTTAATCACGGTTAATCGCACGATTGTCTATAGTTAATCGCGATCACAAATTAATCATTGCATTTTTTTTATCTGTTACCATTACCTAAAGGCCCAGACACAGCAGCTTGTCATCAAAGAACTAGCGGTGACGAAGGCCGACTGTTGCGTCGCCTCACATTGCGTCGCCTTACGTCGCCTTTGTCTCGGCCAAAAGATTGCACTAAAAACACAACACAAAGACTACAGCCGACTACCAGTTAGCATGTACGTTCTGTGCCTGCGTGAGATGAAATAACTCTCCACACCAGCAGGTCGTGGTAGTCTGTATTCGTCAATCAAAAAGGGAAACCGGAGGGGCAGAGTATGGCGGATAGACAAGCCGTTGTTATGATACGTACATGAAACAAAGCGGCGTTTGTCGACCATTTTCACACCTCTCTGACTCACCACTTTCTTCACTTTCGTTTCTCTTCTCGTGCACTGATTCGTTGAAGCTGAACAGCCAATCAGTGATTTCTCTCACCGACGGGTTCTGCCGCCGATTCAACGTGCTGAATCGGCCGAAAAACCTCAAACACGGGCAGACTAGAGCCGACAGACGCTCACCGACGGCCCCAAACTGCCCAACGGCCAACCGTTGGCTTAGTGTGTCGGGGCCACTTAGAATGAGCCATTGCTATCTACGTAGGGAGCGGGTCCTCTCTCCACGGAGTCTGCCATGTTGCGCCGCCGTGTTTCTACAGTCGCCCAGAACGGACAAACCAAACTCTGTTAACTTTTCCTGCTTGGGCTGGAGTCCATAATGTTACTCGCTCCCGTCGCCGCCGCCACTCTCTCCCTCTCTCTTGCTTCACCACTCACTTCCCTCGTACACACACAATCTACGCACCGGCTTTGCTCCAAATGACCTACACTACTCTTACAACAACTGGCTCTAGATAGGGCCATTTTAGTTTTTGCATCGGCCACAGCAGTTCTTCTACATGTTTGGCACACAAGGGAGGATTCAGTTGGTTGCAATCTGCAACCTCACCGTTACATACCGCCAGATCCTACACACTGCCCCTTTAAAATATCGCAACTCAAAGCTTTACCCCAAACCGTACCCTAACTCTACCCCTAATTCTAATCTGAACCTTAAAACCAAGTCTTATCCTTTAAACAGGCCTTTGAAGAAGTGAGTAACGGCCAAAATGTCCTCACTTTCCAAAAATGTCCTCATTCTGTCGGTTAAAAACTTTCGGTCCTCACTATGTACCAAGTACAAGAACACGCACACACACACACACACACACACACACACACATAGTAAAGCATTCTTCAGGTGTGAGTCAATGCTTCTTCTAATTCTATTCGAGGTGAACTTGGATCTGCCAGGAATTTTACAGACTGTGTAGGTCTGAGAGCCTGATGGATCTGGCTGCCAGCACCCCCCTCCCTTTCTTCTTCTTTTCCTCCCCCCTTTTTGCTTTCTCACTTTCAACCCTTTTGTCTCCGTCTAGCTTCATTCGTCTTTCTTTTCTGCCTCACCTCTCCCCCCCTCCGGTTCCGGTCATGCTCCATATTTAGCAGCGGATGACAGACAAGGCAGCAAGTGGATCAGTGACTGAGGTCATCTGCTGATACAGAGGCCAATATCAGCCCCGGTGTGCGAGAGCGAGTACAGGATGTGTAGAGGCCTAGAGAGAGTAGGATGAAAGAATGGAGGAGTGAGGAGACTAGTGCAGAAATGAATTGGCAGCACACGTCTGCTTCTTGAAAAAGGAAAGCTAGCATAAGCTTTGGAAGAAGTGGAATTTCTGTTTGGCCAACAAACATTGTCAGGTCATTTTTGAGCAGCTGTTTCACATCTAATCAGCACGCCGCTGTCAGTTTACAGACTGGGAAAAGCATCTGCACACCAACATCTGTTTAAAATGATTATTCAATCCAAGCTTTGAATCATAAACCTTCTTCAAAGAACTTCCAGGTTTTTAATTTGTTACATAAATAACTGTAGCTTTGGCTGACCTGTTATCCGAAGTTATTCTATTAACCACCCGACCAAACGGTTTCAAATCTCTTTATCTGTATCTAACTAGTTTAACTGTCCTTCCGGGGTTTCTGACTGCCTTCACGTCACTGCAAACTAGGGCTGGGTATTGTTTAAAAAACGATGATGCCATTATCCTTAAAGTGATACCAATACGAATAGATTACTTCATTTGATACCCATCATGTGAATGGAAGATGCGCGTGTCCCACTGGCTAGCTAATCGCCGCACTGTTGCCGTTGTTGGCACTGTGCGTGCTGTGAGCACCGTTAGCTGCTAGCTGTCGGCTCAGACATCTCCGTGATCAGAGCCGTGTGGAGGCAATACATCAGACCGGTACATAAGGGTCCATCCATCTGCAACCGCTTATCCCGTTAGGGGTCGCGGGGGGGCTGGAGCCGATCCCAGCCGACATTGGGCGAAGGCAGGGTACACCCTGGACAGGTCGCCAGTCCATCGCAGGGCTTACACATAGAGACAGACAACCATTCACGCTCACATTCACACCTACGGGCAATTTAGAGTCCACAATTAACCTAACCTGCATGTCTTTGGACTGTGGGAGGAAACCGGAGTACCCGGAGAAAACCCACGCTAACACGGGGAGAACATGCAAACTCCACACAGAAGGGTCCCAAGCCGGATTCGAACCTGCAACCCTCTAGCTGTGAGGCGCCAGTGCTAACCACTGCACCACCGTGCAGCAGGTACATAAGGGTACTTCGCAAAAAAACTCAAGGCCACGCCCCCTTTTGGGGGATAGAAAGCTGAAGATCCCACAGACTTTGATGCAATTTGACATGTGTTTGGATTATAATTTTGACAAGTTTGTATGCATTCATCTCTTGTTAAACAAATGTTTCTTTTATACACATTTTTAATTATTATTTTGCGATCTTGCCTGAACCTGAGCATTTGTGATACCTTAATAAATGAAGGTTGATCACCGTCATGTCCCTTCAGTCTTTCCCCGACCAACACAGTGGTCGAATATTGCTTATCCAGACTTCTATACATAGTTGATTGAGTCCCGTCAGGCTAAGTGTTGTCTGTAAATAACCAACGTGTTAACAGCCAACTGTTTGATCTATAGGCTGAGATTTATTTGGAGACGACAGTCTGATGCAACGTTAATGTATGACTGGATTACTGCAGCAGCCTCACACTCAAGCTAACGTTAGCTAGCCATGCTAGTCACCGTCAGCAGCATCATTTAGCTTTTTACCAACCTGATAGTGAATATTCATGAATCGTATGTGCCTCAGATCTCAGTGTTAAAGCCTCGGTTAACCCGCTACACAACAGCTTTTCATAATTTTCTCTCCTGTGACGGCGAGTTTCTTTCCCCCAAAAGGGAGCGCAGCCTCGGAGATGACGCCATGCTGGTCTGGTCTATAGCTTGGAGCCATAAAGCCATGCTGGTCTGGTCTATAGCTTGGAGCCATAAAGCCATGCTGGTCTGGTCTATAGCTTGGAGCCATAAAGCCATGCTGCTCTGGTCTATAGCTTGGAGCCATTAAGCCCCTCTATTAAATCTTTTTTAGGACACAGCAGGGGAACAAATCAGAGATCAGCGTTTTTGAATCTTTTGTTGGTGCAACCAACTACACAGCAACTCTTCAGCATAGCGTTATTACTGTTACCGGTTTGTTTAAAGTAGAAGTTTGGAGACATGTTTCAACTTCTTCTGTTTACTCTGTTACCGTCTACGAGGGACACGGGATTGTTTTCTCCCAGAAGGGGGCTTGGCCATGAGAACCTATTCTGGATGACGTATTGCCGGTCTGATGTATCCCAACTGTATGGGTTGTAGCTGCTGCGGTAGTGGGCCAATCACACGTCGCATTAAATCGAAGAAGGATTGTGTTGATTGGCTGTGAGGAAAACCATACAAAAAGTTTTTTTTACTAGATCTGGGCAAAAAAAGGATAGATTACAGGTATTTTTTGACTGGAGAAGTTTCAATACTACTTTGTACTGGGTTGTTACGGTCGATACCTTAAAGGCATGGAGAGCCGATATCAAGCCTTACTGCAAATGCTCGTTATCTATCACTCCAGATCATTCGTCTATACCTTTAGTTAATGGATACAGCTGCCAGCCTCCGTCCCACCACGGAAAGAGAAGATTCTGACATGCCCTTTTGCACCTCCTGGAACAACATTTTTTAGCAAATATTCACACCAGGTCTGCTCTTGGGTTCCTCGGGCTGGAACACTATCTAAAATATGTGTCTACACAGTCAGCCCATTATTGTAAAAACACAAAGCTGAATGGCACAATGGGGGAAAATATCCTAAAATCATTTATAACCTGCCCTTTGACCAACGGCTAATGTTTTGGCTACGTCTTAACTTCATCAGGAATGTGTGTCACACTGAGCCATGAAGCCTGATACGGAGACGGAAGAAGGAGAGAGATAAAGAAAGAACCGGAGATATGGATGAGTGAGAGGGATGTTCCTCCTGTCCTCGTTCCTCTCCGCCTCGTTAAATACGATGAGCTAACTTCATTCCACAGTGACCACACATGTTCAGTCAAACACGTTCCACAGTCATCGGTGTGGCCTCTGCGAGGGGTAAACATTGAGATCATTCATCTGTGTAGAGGCTGGAACAATTCAAACGCCTCCGTAGTGGGATTTTCCACAGGGTCACACGATAGCAGGGAAAATATGCTGCACATCTTCCCGTCTGTCCTTCGTCTACTTCCTCCTCCCATCTCGTCTTTAATCCTCCTCTCCATCGAGACAGAGATGGATGATTTATGTAAATAATTTCCCCGCATGTATACGAGCGGAGGAGTCACGGACGGCTGAGGGAGAAAGAGCGCGGATAAACCACCTGTTCAGAAATGCAGGGTGCTACCCTCAGATTAAAAAGACATGAGCTGGAAATAATAGGCTGTGGTATAAATAGCCGCGTGGTGCGTGGGAGCAGGGGAGTGTGTGTTGGGTGAGGGAGAGGAAATGTGTTGCACGGTCTTGAATGAAAGTGAGGATGGAGAAATGGAAAAGGGAAAGAGAGTGTGTTAGATCCGTGTTAGCTGTTAGCACGTAGCTGCTGTGTATTTAACACTCCGAAGATGAATACGCCAGCAGCTGCTCTGCACATTGTCACAGATACGTGTTGACATCCGCATATATTCCCAAATGACAGTCACACACACACACACACAGAAACATCTCTAAAACCAATATGTTAGCTTGGCTCTTATAACAAGGTTGGGGTTAGTGGGACACAACATGACACATGGAGTGTGCGTGTTTGAGTATATATTGCACACTTGGACTGGATCCCCACTAGAGTAGGCCCATATGGTCCATCTGGGCTCCTATCCATTCATACAACATATCCTGGTCCTGTGAGCCAATGAGGCGAGCCGCTGAGTCCGGCTGGCCAACAGATTTCACCAGACTGCAGTGTCCCCGGAGATTTAGCACAGTTGTCACTTGTGGCAAAGTGGCAAAACCCGAATGTGACATCATTTTTGCTCAAGGAAAAACAAAACTGTACAAATGAGGACCATATAACAATCACCACAATATTAGGGTATATGAAAGACCTAAATATTCCAATGAAAATCCAGTGAATTTAGCCTCACTACTGATGTATAATGCTGTGTTCACACCAAGTTTGAAGCAAACATTTCATACAAAGTCAATGCAAAGAGGTGAATAGCGCAAATGACACAACATGAATATGCAACATTTTTCAACTAGAGCGAGAAATTCGCATGACGCTGAATCGCGAAAGCCTATCGGCGTTGCGTTTCTCCACCTGTCGTCACTGACGTCCTGACATTGTTGAATCAGAAATGGAGGACAAGCTTATTGTGGCTGTTTGCAGGCACCCAGAGTCATCATATGTTGAGTGTTGATAGAGCAGCTACAATGTTGACACCGATCAATCCAAACTCCATTTAGAAAACAAGCAATTTAAAGGTTGTTTGCTTGTCGTCTTGCGGACAGACCTGACAAAGCATGAATTCAGACTTTTTACAAATCAGCATCTTTATGTAGTTATTTCGGCATCCTTTTGATCCGTTTATTGCAATTAAATCACAGCAAAATCTGTTTATTTTGGGTTCATACCGCAGTAGCGTGTGGCTTGCTAGATACAGTCAGTGCAATGGCACTGTATGCGAATACAGCTCGCCGCCAGGTGATGTTATGAACCCAGAAACGACGGCGTTTGGTTTTCTGACATATCTGGGACTTCCACAACATAAACAAAGCAGCAACAGTGGTTATTTCCTCCATGGTTGATGGCGGAAAGAAAAGTCGTTGTTGGTATCTCTGGACGGAGACGCTAATGAACACAAATGATCTCGGCGGTCCAACTCCCGTGAGTACAGTGAAGCAAAAATTCGCTTTGTGCTTGATGTGACCGCAACTTAACAGCATTTGGGATTAATGATGAAGCGAAACAAAAGTGATACTAAGCAAAATAAGTAGCTGTTTTTTCGGGATATAGTTGAGAAAAGAGAGCCCAGTGTGTGTCGTGAGGAGCTCTGTGTAAGTGTCTCTATTGAAGAGTCTGTGGTGGGTTGATGGTGGCTCACAGAGTGAGCAGCATGTCTCCAGGCTGTGACTGCAATATAGACACCTGTCCAACAACACTGCAGCTGAGCATGAGGGTGTATTTCAAACTGTCCCTATTACATTCTCACTTCCTGTGTAGTCAAGTCAAGTAAATTTTATTTGTATAGCCCTAAACCACAAATCACAAATTTGCCTCAGGGGGCTTTTCAATCTGTACAGGATCAACACCCTCACACCACCCACACAGTACGACCCTCTCATCGGATGATGAAAAACGTAACCAAAAAAAAACAACCCTTTTAACAGGGACATTTTTTTTAGAAACCTCGGGAAGAGCAACACAGGAGGGATCCCCCTTCCAGGATGGACAGACGTGCAATAGATGTCGTGTGTACAGAGTAACAACATAATGAAAATACAATATAGACAATCCATATGACAAATAATAATACATATAATGTGAACATATGTGAGAAGGTGGATCCAGGAGGATGTCAAGCAGCTTCCCGGCGTCGTCAAATAGATAGAGCCAGAGCAACACGACCTCCTCTCCACGCCAACCAGATAGAGCCAGAGCAACACAACCTCCTCTACACGCCAACCAGATAGAGCCAGAGCAACACGACTTCCTCTCCACACTAACCAGATAAAGCCAGAGCAACACGTCCTCCTCTCCACGCCAGATAGATAGAGCCAGAGCAACACAACCTCCTCTCCACGCCAACCAGATAGAGCCAGAGCAACACAACCTCCTCTACACGCCAACCAGATAGAGCCAGAGCAACACGACTTCCTCTCCACACTAACCAGATAAAGCCAGAGCAACACGTCCTCCTCTCCACGCCAGATAGATAGAGCCAGAGCAACACAACCTCCTCTCCACGCCAACCAGATAGAGCCAGAGCAACACAACCTCCTCTCCACGCCAAATAGATAGAGCCAGAGCAACACGACCTCCTCTACAACAGGGAACCTAGAGAGAGGACCATATTTTTGTTTTTAATTCTCAGTTGCTTAGTAATCACTCCATGTTTATTCCAGCCCCCTTTGCACTCTGCACCGTTGCACTATTGACCTACTGATTACAAATGTCATACTTCTGATATCCATTTGCCATCGATCTATTTTTCTTATACCCCTGTTTTCTTTGTAGTTTTGTTGTGCTTTAGTTTCTAATATCTAATGTGGTGTTGTTTTGGTTCATTATGGCTATTTTAGGTCAACAGGTTGGTTGGATAAATTATTTAATTTTTGTAGCTAATGAATACACTCCTAACTATTAAACTGAATGAATGAAATGGTAATGAGGGCCTTTGCAAACCTCTGATCTTCATACCCTTTGACTACAGATCCTATTGTAACGTTATTTGCATTCTGTCTATGCAGCTCTCCTCCTTCATGTTTCTTGGCTCTTAATTTTGACAATAAGCCATTCGATGTTCCCAATATTGCCCCAAATCCTCTCCGACTCTGCCCCAGAGTGTCTTCAACTCAGTCATCGTAAGTTGATGCAAAGAGGAAAAGGAATATGTGCGCGTGTGCACCTATATCTACAGTATGTGCGTGCTGGGATTCAGGCCGTACCGCCGCCGCCCACGCTCCCTTAGCAACGGTTTCCCTGGCAACTCTTGTCAGGAGGCGAGTAAGACGCCAGTTAAACCCCGGGCAGGAAGGCTTTTCACAGCTTTACGTTTCCCTGCAAGGCAGAGAGAGGGACCTGGAGGGAGGAGGAACCTGTTTTAGGTTCACCCATCAGAGGCAGCAAATATGTAGACAGTGCAGACAAGAGGATTTCATGTGGGAGTCATTGCATTGGTCCCTGGGAAGTGACAAAATACATGAAACAATGCTCATTGCGCTCAGTTTATATAGAGCGCTGCAGGAATGAGTCCTAAAACCGGGAAATGAGTTAGCATTTTAGCACTTCTGGTTCCCTCGTCTGGAAGTCAATGGGTTTTTTGAATGAGTTTTTTAGTTAGATGCCTGAAATAAGGTCTGTGGTTAACACAAGCTGAAGAGATTTTAACGTTTTTTTCTACGACATAAAATACATCAATAAATACCCCAATGGCGAATTTTTGTGTCTTAAAAAGGAGGTTGCTAACAAGTGGCTAAATGAGTATTATTAATGTTCGTTTATAGCCTATAACGTTAGCTTTTTACTTCTGGCGATCACATTTACTCTTCAAAAATCATAAAAGTTGTGTTCATTTGTGGAGATTCTCTTGCTGAAGAATCACATCGCCTTGATCCTCTTATTTTTGTATTTTTGTAACGGTGATAACATTCGATAAACTAGTAAACAAAAGGAACGAAGTTGAATCGTATTATTGTCAAGAACATGAACTGTATATTTCTTCTCACCCATGATTCTCATTATTTTCTGTTGCAAACACAGACCAAACTGTATTGACAGTGAACTTGAGTTCAACATAGGCTTGTTAGTGTTTTGGATTTGACAGACTGCATCGCCTTTTTTTCCTTTTTCTTTTCTGTCAATCTTGATATTCTGAGTCTTGATTAGAGCACTCTTGTTTTCCCAAAAGTCTGAATCATAAACCCGTTACGCTCTGACGTGCCGTAGCAGGAAATGCACAGCTGGATCTAATAACATCAACGACGGCTCCCTTCCGCCAATTATTGCGATGCAACACAGCAATTAGTGACGTTATTAGTTACACCTGTGTTTGACAAGTCAACATATCTGCTGTAAAAAAGAAAAATGGTTTAATCAGCTTTAGTTTCACTGAACGTTTTTCAGCCTAGTCATGTGAGTCATCTCCATGTGCACTTCCACACACACAAAAACAGGCATGCACAAAATGTACACCTCAAACATGTCTCTACAGACAGGTTATTTTAAATGTGTGTGCACATTGTTTAGGAATGTCTTGATCTCCTGCTTAGGAACACTCTGTGCATGCTTTACATCCATAAATTATACGGTGAGGCGTGTGTGTGTGTGCGTGCATGCGCTTAAAGCAACTAATTCACAACTCTATTGTCCTTTCAACACAAATTTGGCCAACAGTCAAGAGTTTAAAAAGCCTCGGTGCGAGAAGACATTCATCAACGCCAGCACAAGCATTTAGCTACGACAAAGGAAACAGCAGTGCAACTAGACATCAGTACAGCTGAGGTTGCCTCTCCGCTCTAATTAGGACAGATTCAGCAAGTACAGCCTCTCTTTCTAAATGAGAAAGAAATGAGGCAACGCACTAGACAAATTACTGCTGACTCTGTTAGTTCAGTTTTCTTTGTTTGAATTTGCTCCAACAGCAGAAGTCCCACTGAGGACATGGTAGTTTAGATGTTAAGGAGACTGACAGGTAACAGGTTGGCCGCGTGTACCATAGAAATGTCCCAGTCATAGACTGTATATAGGGAAATGGATGTCATGGATGAGTTCAGTATTTTGGCCGTCACCATCTTGGTTTTGGGCCATCGCCATATTGTTTTTTTGGAACCAGAAGTGACACGAGATGGTGGAGCTAAGTAAAACCGAACGCTGAATAAGACATTTTTAGGCGACCAAAACTTCTCTGAACTGAAAACACATCGTGAAATGGTTAAAGTTGTCAATCACAAAGTTGCCCCGCCCCAAAGCATCCCCTGCTTTATGGTCTATTTGACTCTAAATGGGACCATAATTTACTAAATGAACATCATGCTGTATTGAAGAAGACTTGAAACTAGTGATTGAGACCATAAACAATGTTTACAATGTTTACTGAGGTAATAAATCAAGTGAGAAGTAGGGTCATTTTCTCATAGACTTCTATACAATCAGACTTCTTTTTGCAACCAGAGGAGTCGCCCCCTGCTGGCTGTTAGAAAGAATGCAAGTTTAAGGCTCTTCAGCATTGGCTTCGCTTTTAAGAACCGGAGGTAGCCACCTGATCAACCCGTTCTCACTCCCAACTCTTAAAATACTGACATTTGGTACCCTCGGCATCGGAAACCGACGCATTGAGGCACCCGTTAGCAACAGCGTTATTCAACAGTCGGAGCACGCGACGTAGTATTAATAGTGTGAGAGTCCATTCCGGGCGGGCAGTAGGGGTGGTGGTTGGGTCAAACAAACACAAGACTTTCAACCAGGAAACCTGTGAAACTAAAAGTAACGTTGACTTATTTTGTCATGTCGGTATCGTCAGCCTTGTGAGTCACGTGAGTCGGTAGTCAGTGAAGCTAACATCAACCACAACCATTTCCTAACCTTATCTAAGTGGTTGTGTTGCCTTAACCTAAATTCCTGTGAAAACGGAAGTTTATTTTGAAAGGACACTGCATGTAACTACGCCGTATATACGCCGTAAATATGCCGTAGCGTATGTTTACACGCCGTTCCCGGTCCGTCTAAAAATAACGCAAGAGGGGTACCTCTGTACGTCGGTCTCCGACGCCGAGGGGCACCGACCAAGTGGCGTTATTTGACGAGTTGGGACTGAGAATGTGTTGGCCTGGTCCCAGTGCAGGATGCTGAACAGGAAACCGCTCACCTGATCAGCTGCAGTGAACACCAGAGCAACCACATTATGTACCAGTGACCACATGCTGGTTTTGTCTTTTTCACCCAGACACTAAGTCCTCCACAGTAGCTCAACGTTTATCCTGAAACAGCAGTTTACTCTCCAGACACACTAATGTCGCTACAGTAGTTAGTCTCAACAAACGTTTAGCTTGTGAACATTAAACTAATTGGAGTAGTCGTTCCTACACAATCTGAAACTGGAATTGCCTTTGGCGGATAATAGTGAAATCCACCCGTTCCTAATCATTCTGTGGACCCCTTCAGAGTCCCTTTAACAATTACTGATTTAGAGAATGCAGACCTCCACCCAATGCTGAACCAATCTCCCAATTTTCTGTCGTACCCAAACACAGGAGACCAATTAGCTCATTTAATAGCCCCACAAACATGCCATTAAGATTTGAAATGAGGCCTCTGCATCTGTGGTTTTTAAAATGTACAACGAAGTGTAGATCAACAATATCTAATCCATCTGTTCCTTTGCGCAAGAACCTTACGTTACCCTACCAGAGACAGCAAAAGACAAGTGGACACAAAATCTAATGGGTGGAGGGTTTCTCTGAACAAATAATACAGATTCTTTAAAAAAAAAATAGTGACATATGTCCATGACATAATAATAATATTGTATTTTCTGCATTTTTCAAAAGATTATTAATGTATTATTTCACAAAAATAAAACAAGTTGAAGTCTTAAAGCAACCTCTGACTTCAGCACTTATCCTTAATGTTGTTGCCAGCGCTCAATAAAAGAGACTGGGAATAGGTGGATATTATATGTGGAGAGAAGACAGCTTTATTACCGCTATTATCAAGACACTTTGCTCCGACCCTTCCACAAGTGAACTGAACTTTACTGCACTGTGGTCATTTCATGATGATGTTAAAGTACCGGTTGAGACGGTAAACCATTTAGCTCTCGATATACTGTAGAGTCCTAACGGCTGAAGCTCCTCTATACTCGGCTCCAAGTAAATGAGAAGTGTATGTTGCCTGTAGGTTGCATCACCACCAGTGTGCAATGGTGTGTGTGTGTGTGTGACATCTTGCCTGCCTACCACTTAGCAGATATAGGTATATATTATGTTTTAAATCTCTGAAACAGAGTTATCAAAGTATTGTTAACGGTAGCACAACAACAACAACAACAACAACAACGGGGGAAAAAAAATGCAGAAATCTTAAAGGGGCTCTATGTAAGAATGAGAAATTGCTCAACTGTGACACCTGTACCGTTAACTCAACGACAGTCAGCGTCCTGTTGCTCGCATTTGTGCTCGCACTACATACCGAGCGAGCATCGGTCAAAACAGTGAGGCGACACACACGAGACTGAACATGATTGACAGGCATCTTGTTGATTAAAGGGACTCTATGCAGAAAGCTTAAAGGGACTCTATGTAAGAATCAGAAATTGCTTGTTAACAGCAACACCTGTGGCCGTTAAGTCAACGAAAGTCAGCATCCTGTTGCTCGTGCTTGTGCTCGCTCTACATAGACATGAACGAGCATCGCTCAAAACAGTGAGGCGCCACACGTCAGCTAAAACCACAATATCACTCTATATTTCAGCTGCTTGGCAGTAATGTTAGCTGACCAGACGAAGGTCTCTCCATGAATCAATGCTGATCCTAGTGTTGGCTTTTCCTGCCTCGGCCTCCCGACCGCGGCCGGAGGGAACAGGGGAGACATCGGAGTTTTGGTTGGAGACGATAACGTTTCTCTCTGCAGAGCCCCGTCACTTCACAAGACACGGGAAACCTCTGTTGGTCTGGAGGAGCTGCAGCAGTTATTTCTGCACAAACGTCCACTGTACATTCAATAGTTATTCTCAGAGCTAAACTAACTCTTCTGCAGTGTGGAGTGTGCGCGCATGCACGTGAGAGTGGAGCGAAAGAGCGAGAACGAGCGCGGTGTGTGAGTCGCAATAAATCGCAATAAATCGTAATATCGAATCTCAACACTTGAAAATCGCAATACATACAGTATCGAATCGGGACCCGAGTATCGTGATAGTATCGGATTGGGAGATAGGCGTATTGTCCCTGCCCTACCCTTCCCACTGCCTTCGTTATTTGATTGCCATATTTAAACACTATGGTGGAGTAATTCCTTTCACTGCCGACCAAATCACATTATTTGTTTTGAACAGAAAAAGATGGCGCCTACCTGCCAACGTAGCTGGTAGACAAACTGCACCAGCTGTACCAGCCACAACCTGCCAGCATTTGGCTGCTGGCTGCTGGCAGTTTAGCCATATTTGCATAGAAAAAAGGCAACATGAATAAAAAATGTGGAACCCCCCTCTCTGATCTGGCTGATTAAACTGGTTTAGCACCATTACATCATGAGCTGTATTTAAACCATGAAGACGCTCTGCGGAGGATCCCACAGGGACCATTTATATGAGAGAGGAGACTGTAGAGTCCTCAGAGACACGTCCATGCCGCGTAAACCCAGCTCACCCCTGTGTTTCTGTGATTACAGCGATGGCCCACTGACACACCGTGAGAACTGGGACGCTTAGTGTGTATGAGGGAGCAGCCATCCATGTATACTGGGTCAGGGTGGTGGTGCCATGAATAAGTTTCTCTGCCTTTCCATCCTCAGGTGTTCTCTCTCTCTCTTTGTCCATGGAGACAGACTTCGATGCGGACGATCCCGCTATACTCACTCTTGCATTGAAAAGATGTCGGAGTAAAGGAGATGGAGGTGTAGCAGACATAAAGAGAGAATTTCCTGAGATATCCCCTTCACACCTCTCCCTTTCATCTTATTGGTCAGGATAATCCTGTGGATCTGAGCCCCTGAGCTCTCTGCAGCCATGTCACAGCAAAGCTCTGCTGGTTTGAGGGTATTAGCTTTAGTGCTTATATTCACTTTAACTGTTAGTCTCACTCTTCGTGATTGTGAAAAGCCTCGGCGTCACATATTTAATGACTGACTTTTGCAGATAAGTCATCTACTGTGTTCAGATTTCCTTCGTTAACCGCCTCATTATGTTCAAATTTGTTGACATCCTGGTCCAAAACATGAAACATCTTTCATGTAATCACGACAGCTCAGACTAATGTGACTGAAGGGAGTTTGGTTTCACCTTCTTGCTGCCATCCTGGTACTTTCTGGAGGCAGAAAATAAAGTATCAGCCTATCAATTAACAAATCATACCTCACTTTTTGTTGCTACACACAAGTGAAATTGGAATACTTCTAGATTGGACCGTCATATATTATCTGAAGGAAGGTTAAAGTTACTTTCTATCAATGGAGACACCTGGGTCATTTAGACTATGTCAATGAAGCACAAGTCAACAAACACCCACTTGGTTTTTAAACATATAATCATTTATATGGGGTGGGGGGGAGGGATGGGTGTATGTGAGCCATGCTCACTTTCGCCTCATAATCAAATCAGTCCTCACATTTTTACATGTGCAAACAAAATGCAGTGGACACCATTTCAATGCCTGAGTCAGTGGAATGTAGTAGGGATGGGAATTAATACGATTTTATTACCAATGTCATTATCGATTCTGCTTATCAGTCCGATCCTTTATCGATTCCCTTATTGATTCCTGATCAATTTTTCGGTGTGGAAAAAAACAGTGTCCCTACACCTCGTCGCTGCTAGTTCTTTGATGTCGGGTTGGTGTGTCTGGGCCTTCACACCCTGCCAGGGAAACTGGCCCAAAATGTGCTCAACTCTCAACAATCTCAAAACCCACCATGCCAAACGTAGGGTTTAAATCTGAAGTCACCTGCTGTCTTTCAGTTTGGAAAAGGACGATGATGACTGCGTACATGTGTGTATTTGACGTGATGACGGCGACGCTGTGATCATGTTTGACTGTTGTTGGGTGACTCAGAGGAAGCAGGAGGGTTTCTCACAGCGGCCCGATGCACGGGAGCTAATCCCAAAGCAGACCTTGGGAACACAATGTCGACCATGACATCACTACTGTTTGAGTGTGAACCCGCAGGTCCGAACATGCCTTTAGACGTGTGTGTGTGTGTGTGTGTGTGTGTGTGTGTGTGTGTGTGTGTGTGTGTCACTAGTGGAGTGAGGTTTGTGTGTGTCACCCGTGCAGATGGAAGCAAAGGGAGTGTTTACATCAAGCAACATTTATGCTGATGATTGTCTTTTAGCTGTGAGTCAGCTGTCAGCACAACGGGATGAGTGTGTGCGCGTGTGTGTGTGTGTGTGTGTGTGTGTGTGTGTGTCAGAGAGAGAAAGTGCATGTTGGCATTTAGCTCCCGTTCCCACCAACCCTCTCCCCGCTTGTGTAATTTATGAACATAACACTCGCTCATTTACAGCCGATGCAATTTACGACCAAGTAAATCACAGAATGTGACAAGCGACAGTTGAGTCTTTCCAATTAAATGAAAGATCTGCTATGTGTGTGTGTGTGTGTGTGTGTGAGAACCTGACAGATGACAACCTCCCACAGTTTGCATCTGATCTCCCCCTCACATGTTTGGCTCATTCATACCGACACACACACACCCTCTCTGTGCTATTTATTTGTTCGTATAAATCCTTCACATTACCTGTCAGTTGTTGTGATGAAGGACGGATTATGTAGCTTTCCATTTATACACCGACGAGACACTTGTTAATGTGAGTATGGACCAGTGTTTCTTTTCGACACATCCTGTATATATGCTATGTTTTGGGTGTCTTGAATATATACTATTCTGTTATTTATTTTATATTTTTAATAGGGCTGTCGATCGATTAAGATATATAGTTGCGATTCATTGCAATTAAATATCGCACATTTTTTATCCGTTCAAAATGTACCTTAGAGTGTCAGTAGTCAGTATGTTTTTGGCATCGTTGGGCAGAAATTCCATATTGCAATTCAAGTTATCTGAGAGATAACTAGACTTCTGCTCCTCCTCATGGCTCTGTTTTCAGGCTTTAGAAAATCTAACCCGTGACGGAAGACTTTGACCAATCACAGGTCATTTCAGAGAGAGAGAGAGCATGAGATGATGATTCTGAAAACATTTGCGGAGAGAAAAAGGTATTAACGTAACATAATATTGATTCATATTTGATCAGCGCTGCCTAGTTTGACCGTTTGGTCGGAGTTCAGGAGTGATTGACAGCCGGCTCTCATAGACAGCAGATGGACAGCAAATCTCAGATCAGCTCTTACTGCTTGTTTTCCTCCGGTTTGTGAAATCTTGCAGATGCGGTTAGGTGGACACAGAGGCACAAGATTTTTTTCAGGTTACCTGTTTCATGAACTACTGTCACGATATAGTGACCGTTTTATAAAAAAAACTTTCAACAGCTGTCAGTGTGTCAGTGTGCTGACTTGACTATGACTTGCCCCAAACTGCATGTGATTATCATAAAGTGGGCATGTCTGTAAAGGGGAGACTCATGGGTACCCATAGAACCCATTTACATTCACATATTTGGAGGTCAGAGGTCAAGGGACCCCTTTGAATTTGGCCATGCCAGTTTGGAGCGTTTTTTTAGCCTCCTTCGCGACAAGCTAGCATGACACGGTTGGTACCAATGGATTCCTTAGGATTTCTAGTTTCATATGATACCAGTATCTTCTCTCTAGCTTTAAAATTTAGCCCACTACAACCTAAGAATTGCGTTAATGCGTTAAAGAAATGAGTGGCGTTAAAAGGAATTTTCATTATTACTGCGATAACTTTGACGGCCCTAATTTTGAATTAAGAAAATACAGAAGTGTGTACTCACATTATCATTCAGTCTTCGCTTCATCTCTCCATAGAAGAGTATACGACCTGTATTGGCAGTCATTCTTATTCACGTCTTGTTCTTATTTGATAGTCTCGTACAAACTGCCCAGTTTCCCCACAGGGATCGTCACAGTTCTTCCAATCAAATCTCAAATATAGTAAATGGGAAATGGCTGCCCTTCCCTGTCACACTTTGTCATTTTCACATGCATGCTACCCACACATACACACACACACACACACACACGCGCACACACACACACACACACACACACACACACACACACACACACACACACACACACACACACACACACACACACACACACACACACACACACACACACACACAAGAACACACTGCTTTACGTGCTCCATTCTTCCTTTATTTCCCTCCACTGCTGCTGCTTGTCGCACACATGCACCAGTCCTTCTACTGCAGGCTTCTGCTGACCCCTAGTGGTTAAACCTGGATCTGCAGGCACAGTTTGCACTGAATACTTGCATGAGAAGCTTCCTGAACACACACACACATGCTTCAAGATCATTAACATCACCTGTCATGATGATCAAATAAAAAATAGTTTATTATTTGGCCTCTATTTTCTTTATTTCTTCTGTCAGACTCCCCTCTCTGAGCAGCAGTGTGCAGCCAAGAGAGGCTTCTCTCCACAGGCGGTCCTCACTGGGTTTTAATGGGACCAAAATAGCTTCAACTTATATAATGACAACAGCTATTGCCTGTAGGGTCAGGGGGGGGGTTTAGAGGGGGCGCCACACTGATTTACTCCTTTATACTCATTCTTTACTTCAATATTTTCTCCACATCAATCCCTCTTTTATCTCACACCTAAGCTGTTTTTTGAAGCATTGGTGGTAGTTGAAGTCTTTTTAAGTAGATAAATATAAAGTGATGACTCTGTCCTCCAGTTAAATGAGTTATGTTGTGAAATTCCACAAGAGACAAAAGATACAATTGAAATGTGAATTTTGCATTAATGTGTGTTTCCTCTCATTTTCTCCTCCCCTATCTCATCTCCCATGTCCTCTCGTCTCCTGTTTCCTCTCCTCCCTTCTCCTCCTCTCCTCTCCCATGTCCTTTACTGTTTCCTCTCCTACCTTCTCCTCCTCTCCTCTCCACTCCCATGGCCTCTCCTCTCCTGTTTCCTCTCCTGTTCCCTCTCCTTGCTTCTCCTCCTCTCCTCCTCTCCTCTCCTCTCCCATGTCCTCTCCTCTCCTGTTTCCTCTCCTGTTTTTGCTCCTTCCCCTCTCTTCTTTTCTCCTCTCGTCTCCTGTTTCCTCTACTCTCCTCTCCCGTGTCCTCTTCTCTCCTGTGTCCTCTCCTGTTTCCTCTCCTTCTCTCCCCTCCTGTTTCATCTCCCTTCTCATTTTCTCCTCTCCTCTCCCATGTCCTGTCCTCTCCTGTTTCCTCTCCTGTTTCCTCTCCTGTTTCCTCACCTCCCTTCTCCTCCTCTCCCTCTCCTCTCCTCTCCTCTCTTCTCCTCTCTTCTCCTCTCCTGTTTCCTCTCTTCCCTTCTCCTTTTCTCCTGTCCTCTCCCATGTCCTCTCCTCTCCCGTTTCCTCTCCTGTTTCCTCTCCTTCTTCCTTCCTCCTCTCCGCTCCTCTCCTCCTCTGCTGTCTTCTCCTCCTCTCCCATGTCCTCTTCTCCTCTCCTCTTCCGTGTCCTCTCCTGTTTCTCCTCCTCTCCTCCTCTCCCGTGTCTTCTTCTCCTCTCCTCCTCCAGGCAGCTCCAGGACCTGCAGAGGCAGAAGGAGCAGGAGCGGGAGCATCAGGAGCGAGAGCGTCAGGAGAGGGAGCGTCAGGACCGGGAGCGCCTGGAGCAAGAGGTGCTGGAGCGCGAGCGACAGGAGCGCGAGCGCCAGGAGCGTGAGCGCCAGGAGAAAGAGGCGCAGGCGGAGAGGGAGGCGCAGGCTGAGAGGGAGCGGCTGGAGCAGCAGGAGCGCAGCGAGCGTGAGCTGATGGAGAGGGAGAAGGCAGACAAGGAGCAGCAGGAGCAGTTGGACAGAGAGCAGCAGGACTGGGAGAGAGGGAGACGCATCTCCAACGCCGGTGAGTGATGCTCTCTGCTTTCCTCCTCATACATTCACACACACCTCCAGACACACTTTGAGTGTTTGAAGGCCAGTAGTGAGACTGAAGATGTGCAGAGTTTTGCTGATTTATAATGTGTTAATATTGTCTTGCTGCTTTGAACAACAGATCAATACAGGCTGTCTTCAGAAGAGCTTTCTGATGCATGTTTGAGTCCTGTAAGAACAGAACTTGGCAAAGGCAGACTGCTATTTGAACGAGGAGCTTTTTGAGTTCATTTTTGTATTGGAGGTAGTTTCTCTTAATAATCTGGTGTAAAATCTGTGATGCTGAACGTGGACTCGGTTGAATCTCAGTGTGTCCCAATTCCATCCTGCATCCTAACTGTATACAGTACACACTACACTCTTCATGAGTTACAGTAATTAGTATATATCAGTCTTAGTAAACTGTTTTTGCGATTATCATTCCAAAAAATCATCTTTTACTTAGGGTTTGTCGCGGTGAAGGAATTTCCCCTGTGGTGATAATGATTGGTTCAACAGCGCGATATGCAGTATTGTTGCAATTTTTTTCTGTAAATTATTTAATTTATCCTGTTTTTAGTACTATATAAATATGCTTTCTTGTTAGGCTATGAATAGGTATGATTACCTCCTTCCCGAGCTAGTATGACATGGTTGGTACCAGTGTCCTTAGGTTTTCTAGTTTCATATGATGCTAGTATCTTCACTAGCTTTAAAACTTAAAAACTTAAAGAGATGCATTGAAACAAATTTGCGTTAATGCGTTATTATCACTAGCTTTAAAACTGAGCCCGCTACAACCTCTGAAGGATCGATTGTGTTAATGCGTTAAAGAAATTGGTGCCGGTAAAACAAATTTGCATTAACATGTTCGTATCAGCCCTAGTATTGAGTATATCTCATTCTGTCTCTTCCAGTGTGAACTGTGAACACACTACATACTCTAAACCCGTTGTGATTTAGTGTGTAGTATGGAGTTGGGACACAGCAAGTTGAACTTTAAAGAGGCTGCTTTTGTGCTTTTTTCCCTTTCCTTTAGTGTGTTATATTGATTTTTTGTGCATGTAAAACATCTGCAGAGTTCCAAAGTCCACGCCAAAGAGGGAGTTCCTCCCCCCACAGAAACACTGCTCCTGAATGTGTCTGAAATGCCTCGCTTGAAGTCCCGCCTTTTCTTCCATAACGTGGTGATGTCACCAAATAACACATATAATACCTGCCCTAGCAGCTAGTTTGGCAGGCCCTCAAACAAAGCTAGTTACAGCGGAGCTGGAGCAGAGGCTGAAAAGTTTGGTTTGTTTGACCAATCACAACAGTGTGGGCCAGCTGACCAATCAGAGCAGACTGGGCTTTTTTGGGAGGGGGCAGTGCAGGAGCTCAGAGTGTTTCAGACTGAGGGTGAAAAGAGGTGCAGTAGCACAGCCGGTATGAGAAAAGTAAAGTGTTTTTTGAACATTAAAACATGTGAACATGTTCTAGTAGGAACCCAAAATACAAGTAAAATGAGCATAATAGGTCCTCTTTAATTTTGTATGAATGTTGTGTTGCCAGTTCTTTATTGGCCTTAGTTTTAGTTTTAACCCTTGTCCACTAAAACCTGTCTATTACCTAGCATAGCTCTTAATATTGAAGCTGTAATGGTTCAATATTAAGCTGTAATGGTTCAATATTACCCCCCCCCCCCCTTTGTTAGCGCTAAGCTGCAGTATGGCCCTTACTCTGCTCATCTGCCCACAGGCTGGACAGGCGCTATGAACAGATTGCTGAGGCACTGGGGCATGGGGGGGGAGATGAACATGAACATGAACAAACACTGCCGCCGGGCATTACACCAGCCGCGCACACACACACACACACACACACACACATAACTTCTGACACTTCACACACACATCCAACAAATCTAATGAAGAAGTGCAGACATGCAGGCTGTATACACCTTGGCTATGATTCTCTGTAAATCAGTCCTCAAAATCTCCAGTTTATTAACTTTGATAATGATCCTCCTCCCACTGGACTTCTAATATCTGAAGTGTAGAGCGTGAAAAGCTGGGTTTTCACTTCCATCCAGGTGGAGCCGCAGGTGGAACCCACACTGATTGTAAAGTGGAGCCGTAACGGATCAGGAAGTTTTCATCCTGTGATAGGGAGGACTGGGTCAGTGGGGAAGGCAGCGTAGCGCGGCACGCTTCAGTGCCACGCTCAGCCTATTAGCACACGCATGCATAAACAGGCGCACACAGCTCGGCGGTGTTACTCAGAGGCTAAAAATACACCAACAGGGAGAATGCTGGTGAGACCCCCAGGGATGAACGTGTGTGTGCGTGTGTGTGCGCATGAAAATACCCCCAGGATAAGAGGGAGGGGTTCTTTCATGTCATACACAATAACACACAGAGAACAATCTCACACTACAGCTAGGATCGGGCCTAAAAAATCCATAAAAATATATATATAGATGTATTACAAGCTAAAGTTACGGAACCCCCCCCCCCCCTAGACCCCAAGGAGAAGATTTTATTAACTCATTCCATCGATCATTCCTAATAGTCACGTCATTAACTTCGGTGAAGTTGGAAAGATATTGACAGATTCAAACTTCCTGGATCAATAACTCATAACAGAAACGTTGTTAAAACACAAACAACGGCATCATTTTTGGTGAATTTTGAATTTTGGGAAAAATATTCAATAACTTCACTTTTATAAAGTGTAGTGTCAGCAAAATGTCTTAATTAGTTTAATAAGTATAATCAGGAAGAGACCATTGATGTGTGAAGTGATTTCGTTGGTGCTACACTGTATAATACTGAAGTTATTGAATATTTTTCCCATTAAATATTCACCAAAATTATGCAAAAGCATATTTTTCTATACTAAGCACTGTAGTACAACTATGAGGAGATCATTGATGTGTGAAGTAATTTTGGTGGTACTACACCGTATAACAGTGAAGTTATTGAATATTTTTATTGCATCTCTTTTCGGCGTTGCACTTTGTAGACGGTCCCTGACCACTCGTCTCATCGCCGACTGCACACAGAGACCAATGTAATGTGTCCAGCTTGGAGGACTTAAGGCTCGTCGTGATTAAAATGAGGTTGTAGCTCGTCGTCTACCTTACTACGGTTAGAAAGAGCCGTCGTTTGTGTTTTAACAACGTTTTGGTTATGAGTTATTGATCCAGGAAGTTTGAATCTGTCAATATCTTTCCAACTTTACCGAAGTACATCATCTAGGGGGGCTCCATACATCAGCAATGCGTGGACTGTCAGGAATGATTGGAAGAAGTGCTCTATGAAGTATCTAAAAAGTTACTAAAAATGTTCTCCTATGGCTCTAGGGGGGCTCTGTATAAAGTCAACTTTTCATTGTAGTAACAAACATTTATGACACATTCTCTGAATTCCGACTTACGCCTTCTCCTACCGAATATTCAGCACAGCCCAAAAACTGTCATATCACAGACTATAAAGTTCTACAAACTCGGCCCGATTCAAGCCAGAGGGAATTTTGTGAAATTTCGGGCGGGGCGGGTCGGACCCAACCTGATTAGGGCAGAGAATCAAAGCTCTATCTCACACACACACACACACACACACACACACACACACACACACACACACACACACACACACATGCTCTGTTTGAACATATGAGTTTGTTGGGTTTGATGTGAGCTTGTGATTTAACAATTAATGCTTTACAGCACCGTTTCTCTCTGACAGAATAACTGTGTGTATCTTTTAAACGAGTTCTACAATAACACTGAAGGCAGTGAGCCGTGTTTGCTGCTAACATCTGGTTTGAAGTGTTTACTGAGACACTTTCTGTTTCCTTTATCAGTTTTGAAAATTGGCCGACATATTGTCCTTAAAGGTCCAGTGTGTAGGATTTGGCGGCATCTAGCGGTGAGGCGAGGATCGCAACCAGCTGAAGCCTCTCCCGCGTGCCAATAAGCGCGTTGGAGAGCTACGGTGGCCGGCGCAGAAACGCGAATGTGCCTCTCTAGAGCCTGTGTGTGTGTGTGTGTGTGTGTGTGTGTGTGTGTGTGTGTGTGTGTGTGTGTGTGTGTGTGTGTGTGTGTGTGTGTGTGTGTGTGTGTGTGTGTGTGTACATGGGAAGTGAGTGGTGAAGCCAGAGAGAGAGAGCGGCGGCAACAGGAGTGAGCAGCGTTGTCGACTGCAACCCAAGCAGGAAAAGTTGTCACAGTTTGGTTTGTCCATTCTGGGCTACTGTAGAAACATGACGGTGCAACATAGAGGACTCCCTGACTCCGTTTTTATTTTCCAATTTCCAACACACTGGTCCTTTTAAAGGGATAGTTCGGGTCTTTTGAAGTGGGGTTGTATGAGGTTCTTATCCGTAGTAGGTGTATTACTTACTGTAGGTGACGGTCGGTGTGTCCTCATTTTGGAGAAACAGACAGGAGCACCGACACCGGAGCAAAGCAATTCAATGCTGTGGACGGGGACGGCAGAAAAACATATTTTTGCCACCTAAAAGAAAGATTCACCTAAAAAAAATCGATAATCGATTAAGTGTACGTTATATTTAGAATATTTTCACTACGTTATCTTGCCGTCAGACAGACATTTCCTTCTCCTTTCCGACGGGGAACTGAACTGAAAGTGAAACTTATCTATGCCCTCTCCAAAGCCAGCAGGCTCAGATGACAAAAACGGTATCGATACGTTTCAATTCAGTTCAGTTCGCTGTCGGAAAATATTCTAAATATAGCGTACACTTAAAAGGATATAAATTTTTTTTTAGATGGCTAAAATACATTCTTCTGTCGTCCCCGTCCACAGCAGCACATTGGTTTGCTCTGGTGCTCCTGTCTGTTTCTCCAAACTGGGGGCACGCCAACCACCGTATACTATAAGTAATACACCTACTATGGATAAATACCTCATATAACACCACTTCAAAACACCAGAACTATCCTTTTAAAGTGACTGTCATGTACTCACCCTAATAACCTTTACAGCAGCTTAATTGTGACGATCACTCTCAGCCATTTTTCTGAACTCTTTATTTTGTAGTTTTCTGTACAGTTGTTAATTTTTTCTTGAAGTTATTTGGCTCTTTGGTTGCCTAAAATTGGCTAATAATTAGCATTGTTAGCATATGGCTACACATACTGAACACATTCACTGTTAGTGAGAGGAAAGAGGTGACCTGCTGGACACATGTTCCATGTGAAGGCGAGCCTTTTCTGTTTGACATGGGCTTTACTCACATTGTTTAAATGTATATTCTGTAAAGTGTTTTCTGAATATATGGATGTTAATTGGAGACATACAGGTGTATATATGTATTTTTTTTTTTTTAAGGTGGTCTGGTGGATCTACTGCTTTTTTTGAGTTGAAGTTGTCCATAGTTGGTTCGGCTGCAGTACGGCTTTGTCGTCTTCTCATGCGCTTAATATTCCCGTGTGCACACGTGTCCAGCTCCGTGTGTAATCGGTGTGTTCTGATCATGTGTTGGTTGTTGTGGAATGGCAGAGCAAAGCTGGGGCCTCTTAGTCACATGACCCGCCCAGAGCTACAGAGGGATGGAGAGAGGGAATGGGGGTGGAATGATGGAGAAGGATGGAAAAGGTCAGAGTTTAGTGACAGAAGAAGACGATGAGAGACGAGGAAGGAGGTAAAAGTGTAGAGCGAAAGTGAAAGTGTGAAGAAGGAAAACGTGAAGAAGAGATTCTGGGTTAATGAAAAAGAGATGTAAGAGAGAAATAGTGTGTGCAGTGGAGTGGAAGTCGGGATGAGCTTTGACTCCAGTTAGAGAGGATAAATGGTGAATGCAGCATGAGCTGGCTCAGCTGGGAGAGACACAGAGGAGGAGGAGGAGGAGTTGAAAAGGAGCCAGGCGGTCTTAGGAATCCATCAGGTTATCTGTCTTGTGACTGCTGGTTAGGTGTTTCACGTGTTGGATGTGAGTCAGAAGGTTTGTGTGTTGTGTCAGATTATACATCTGTATGTGTAGACCTGAACCGTGTGAGGAAGTGTGACATTTCTGTAGGTCAGGTTTTCAGAATGGAAATAAAACCATACAACATAAAGTATGAGACTTTTAGAAATAAAGGTGCTAAAGTAGAACCATACAGGGTTCTTCAGCTTCTCCCCATAGGAGAACTCTTTTTGGTTCCTGGTAGAACCATTTAGAAACCACCAATGGATGTATAAAGTAAGGATCCCATATTATAAAAAAGTGATATTTTCATGTTTTTTATTGTAAAGCAGGCTTAAGTCCTATATAAATGCTGTGAAAGTATCAAAACGCTTAATCCACAGGGTAATACACACAGCCCGTATACAGAAACTCTGCATTTGAAACAAGCTGTCTGGATTTCCGTTCATTTGTGATGTCACAAATATACAATTTTTAAACCCTTTACACAGATTTAAACGTAAAGATTCTAAATGTGTCCCAGTTTTTTCCTGGTTGCAGTGTATGTGAATGTCATCAGCTGACAGGAAGTAAACATGGACCCAAGCTGTTGCCTAGCAACGCAATTCTGTTGCAATTTCGTCGCAATTCTGTCAAAATGCACTAAAACGGAGCGTTTAAGACAGAGGGTAAATACAGGCATATTCAGGCCGACAGTATGAGGAGAATAAAGTTTTTTTTTAACATTACAGCATGTAAACATGTTCTAGTAGAAACACAAAATACAAGTATGATCCTGAAAATGAGCATGATATGGGACCTTTAAGCATTTAACCGATTAACGCTATAGGTTAAAACCAGCGTTACAGATACAGGAAGTTGGCTTCCATCTTTAGCTCGCTTGAGCGGAGGAGTTGTAACTTCGTAGCATTTATTCACCGACAAATAAACTGCACACACACTGTCTGCTACACCTACGTTCACAGATATAATGCCACCGGCAACACACACACGGTCTGTTACACAAGGTTTTCAGCAGAAACATGAATGTAATGTCAGTGTGATGGCTAATAGTTTCCAATGCAGTAATCAGTAGATAAGTATCCCTGAACCCTGAACAACAAATGTCAAACCAGTCACGAGAATAAGGACAGAAAAGTGTAGAATGACATCACTAGTAAGGGGAAATGGAGCAGAAGGTGAACAGAGGATTAACAACTTTACACCATCCACACACGCACACACACACAGCATATGGCCGCTCCATACAGCAGGCTACGCTAAGCGCTAGTGTAGCGCATCAACAGACCCAATCAAGGTAATTAGTTATAGGGCGATAGGCTCAGCAGGGATAGACACATAATGAAACAGAGGACAAAATCACCACATTTAAATGATACGAGACAGTAAAGCCCATTAAAAAAGAATATATGAAGTTATTAAATACCATTAAGACCCATACAGTAGAGAGACGGGCGTAACGTGATTCTAAAAAGGAATGCCACATAATAAAAGCTGTTTAGATAGTGAGGAATAAAACCAACAGAAAGGCTATCAACAAAACAGAGCTTTAATTATTCATCCCTTAGTGAGATGACTCAGGCAACATGAGAACCTGACACTGGTAACCAGTCCCAACACCACCCACTGGACTGGAAGCTGACAGTAAAAGATGAGGCAAAGAGGACGTTCAGTTCATATGAAAAGACACAGCTGCACCTCATTTGATCTCTGTCTTTGGGAGACACTACAGGTGTATAGGATACACCATTTTTAACAATTTTACTAATAGATCTCATCATGAAACTTGATAACGGACATTCATTTTTGTTATGTTTTCTGAAATTTGATGTTTAAATATGCAAATGAGGCATTACCTTATTAAATATGTGCTATGCATTTCCAGAACAGGAATGTGAACTTTGGATGAAACCAGGTTGAACATTCTTGTTCCATTTTGTTGATGTATTAAAGTCAAAGGTTTCTCTTTTTATCACACTCTAAATCAGAAAGTCAACAGTCATAAACAAAAACAAAATCTACTTTCTCCTGTTCTCATAATAAAATGTTCTTTAAATCAGGCTATGAATGATTCATGAAGAAACCCCCTCTGTACAAACCTCCACAATATAGACAGGAATACATGTTAATCTAATGCAGAGACAGAGACAGAGAGACAGACACAGAGACCGGGGACAAGGGATAAAAACAAGGGACAAAACAAGTCAAGGGACAAAAACAGAAACAGAAACCAGGTACAGAGAGACCAGGGACAAAGACAGAGAGACAGCCACAGAGACCAGTGGCAAAGACAGAGACACAGAGACAGAGAGACAGCCACAGAGACCAGTGGCAAAGACAGAGACAGAGAGACAGCCACAGAGACCAGTGGCAAAGACAGAGACCAGGGACAAAGACAAAGACAGAGAGACAGCCACAGAGACCAGGGACAAAGAGAGAGACACAGAGACAAGACACAGAGAGAAAGACACAGACAAGGGACAGAAACAAGGGACAAAACAAGTCAAGGGACAAAAACAGAAACAGAGACCAGGGACAAAGACAGATAGACAGCCACAGAGACCAGGGACAAAGACAGAAACAGAGACAGAGAGACAGCCACAGAGACCAGTGGCAAAGACAGAGACCAGGGACGAAGACAGATAGACAGCCACAGAGACCAGGGACAAAGACAGAGACAGAGAGACAGCCACAGAGACCAGTGGCAAAGACAAAGACAGAGACCAGGGATAGGGACAAGGGACCAGGGACAGAGACCAGGCACATATGTACGTTCTCCATTGAATTGACATGTAATGTTGTTTTCATTGCTGAATGTGATTTTGGTTCCAGAGTTATTCAGGACTCAACTGTTACTGTCTGACTCTGTTTTGATGAGCGTTATATGAAGTGGTGCATGCTGGGTCTCTGAGTCCATTTGGTTGAATTCTATATGACTTAATGTCCCGCTGCTGATTGAACCGGCTTGATTGGTGGTGATGAGTTGCGTCTACTTGGTCACTACTCTCTGGCTGTGTGCTACCTGGTTTGTTGTCCCCTCTTCTCTCACCAACAACACATGGAAGCTTTGTGTCTCTGGCTCTGTCCCCAGTGCTAACACCTGTCCACTAACATAGTAGACACACCCTGGAATAAATCTTTGGTATAGCTCTGTGCTGGTTTTTCCTGCTTCATCTGCCCCCTTCTCTTTTTTCCTCCCTCCCTCCTTCCTTCTCTCTCTCCTGACCTGCTGTCTTTCCCTCCTGTGTGCATGACGGCTGCTTCCTTCCTGCCTTCTTTCCTTCCGTCACTCCTTCCCTTCCCTTCTGTCCTGTCTTGTCCTTGTCCTTGACCTTGGTTTGTCCATTCGCGTTTTAGCCTTCGAAAGCACACTGTACTCTCCCACGCCTCAGGAGTACGGCAGGACGTCCTCCACGCCCGTCTCCCCGACCACGCCCACCTACCCGGCCCCCGGGACGCCGTCGCCCTCCTCCGCCACTCCGCCGACCCCGCCTCTGAGGCACTCAGCCTCCCGATTCGCCACCTCGCTCGGCTCCGCCTTCCACCCGGTCCTGCCTCACTACGCCACGGTCCCGCGGCGACAGCAAGCCTTCCCCCAGGCCCCGCCTGTCGCTGTCGCTCCGGCCCCGGCCCCGCCCCCTCCGCCCAAGTCTGTGGTGTGGTCGGCGTGCAACTTCACCCCCCTGCCCCCTTCGCCCCCGGTCATGATAAGCAGCCCCCCCGGGAAGGCTGCGGGTCCGAGGCCACTCATCCCCATCGCGGCGCCTTCCCCTCTCACCCAGAAGCCCCCCTCGCCGGCCCCCAATGGCCCGCCCATGTTCCCCGCGCCGTCTCCCGTGACCATCCCGCACAGCCACACCCCCCTCGGCATCGCCTGCCCCACCCCGCCTCCTCCGCCTACCCCGCCCCCTCTCCCCTCTCCCATAGCTCCCCCTCCGTCTTCCTCCTTCGTCTCGTCTCCCCCCTCCTCATCCCAGGCTCCTGGTGTGCCCTCTCCCTCCACAGCACCCCCTGCTGCCGCCGCCGCCACCTCTGCCTCTGCTGAGCACCTCTCCCTCCCCGTGGGCCTGGGTCTGTCGGGGCCGGGGGAGCCGGACACAGCTACAGGCCCAGAGACCCACCTGCCTCAGGGGGGCTCCTCCTGTCAGCCCCAGGGTAAGGCCTCCAATCCAGACTCTTGTCTCTCTCTCTCACTGCTTCTCTCCCCTCATCTTTCACTGCTTTTTGACTCACACACTAACGGGTGTGGGGGGGGGGTGGACCACTGTTGGACCTGTTACCTTGCTACTGAGCTGGCCACAGCACACAGCGAGGCCCATAATGCAGGTAGATATCAGAGGAGGAGAGTGTCGGTCTCATGTTGTGGGGTCTCCACTGTGTCTCGGCTCTGTCTAATTTCTTTGTCTGTCTCACAAACTGCATGTGTGTCCATGTGTCTGGCTGATATGAAATACGTCTGGTCGTTTAGCATGGCATGTCTGTCTACTCGATAGTGCTCTATCATTCTGTGGATACAGCTCACTATATAATATATCATCTCCTGGTTCTTCTTTCGTCAGTCCATTTCTCAACCATAGTTCTCTGTGCTGATCTTATGATTTTTTGCCATTTGATTTCCACTCATTTGACTCTTCAAAAATGGTAGAGAGGTCTTCAGGAATTAGTTTCAATTGGGCAAGTTTTAATAATTCTTCCATGTCAGCTAGTATCGGTTTCATTCCGGAGGCTGAATTACGAATCCTGCTACACGAAGGCCCTCCCCACTCTGCCTCTGATTGTACTCGTTGCCTTTATTGGTTGGATTGGTTAGGTTTAGGCATGAGAAGTGAGATTGGTTAGGGTTAGGGTAAGAATATTACGGTGAGCCAATCAGAGGCAGAGTATCAGAGTAGGACGGGTCATGCCTTCGCTATGGGACGGATTCGTAATATCGCTGTCGAGAGACGAAGACAAGCATTTGCGCGTTAAATATTCACTTTCTGTTTAAATTTTTGATGATTTCATTAATATTTTACGTGATAAGAATTTAATGTTTCATATGCAAACTAGCGCTCCAGTGACCTTCATCCACTCTGCATTTCTCTCATTAGCCTCGGGAGGTGTTCTAATGACCTCTGACCTCAGAGATCATCACACTGATTCGCTGGAAGGTGACTGGACTGCTGGTTTAATATTGATCGCTGCTCAAAATGTTCACATTCCATCATAGATTATCAATCATGGATCATGGGTCTGTGATGAGAACTGGGAGCAACGTAATTATGATTCATTATTAGGATTACTAAGTAAACATCTGGTTATTTCGTTTCAAAGGGACAGAAGACAGTTCCTATTCATCCAATGTTATCATCTTTTGGCAATCTATGAGTTGATCATCCTGTGTCGTTGTGAGTGTGTGTGTGTGTGTGTGTGTGTGTGTGTGTTTGTGTGTGTCATTGCACAAAAAAGCGTATTTCATTGATTTACTGCTCAATGTTTATTGCTTTGTCTCTGCTCCATTTATTAGAATGTATACCTTCCAGATAGGGCTGGGTAATTCATTAATACACTGATATTTATTGTTATAATTTTTTTAATACAATAACCACTACTTTTTGTCATGTTGCCCAGCACTATTTGAACTATAACCTCCAGTCACTACTTCTCACTAACGCTGCATGTTGATAACACGTGATGTGGCATGCTGTCATACCTGATGTGTGTATTCCATGTTCACTGGAAAATTACATCCGCTGTTATGCAAAAACAGATTCAATGAGCATGTTGGTGTAACCTGTTGATGTAACCTGTCAAAGATGTATGCAGGCTGCTCTGCTCTTTAGGTTTTAGCAGGTTTTAGCAAGTACTACAATATTACAGTGATATTAGTACAGCAGAGGGAGAAGCAGGGCCGGCTTAAAGCCTCGTCCACACTGGGAGCGTCAGGAGCGCGTGGCGGCTCGGCTGCGTGTCAGCTACGTCTCTTCTAGAGATTCGAGGTCTCGCCTATTTTTGACGCAAGCCGCGCTGTTCACAACAACAACAGACAGTGAAGGTTATCTATTGACAGCATATTGACATCATACCAGCAATATTACTACAGTTTCGCTGTCTCTATCTGTAAAAAAAATGTTCCGGAGATGAAAAAAAGTAAAGACTTATTTTTAAATTAACACTTCCTGCTTTCATTTAAAAATAAAAGCCCTCAAAGCATTTTTTCTATGGACAGAATTCCTTCATTTGTTAACACAAGGCTTTTATTCTGAAATATTTGCAGGACAGTGTTGTAGAACATGAGGTGACTTGCAAGGCTCCATGAATGAATATAGTACCGGGTTTTAATTGTGGAACACCCGACGCGTCAATCACACAGCCGCCACCACACGCTCCTGACGTTCCCAGTGTGGATGAAGCGGGCATAGGCCATATAGGCAGTCGCCTAGGGGGGGCGTTTGTAGACCCCTAAAAAATATATAAATAAATAAATAATAAAAAATGCCGGTGGGCGCCCTTCCTCATTTTCTGCATTGAGATAAAAAAAATTAACAAATACATACAGAAAGAAAGAAATTTTTCACCCCTGTAACTCTCTTTCTCACACTTTTTCATCTGCCCGGCTGCACTTATTTGTTAATAAAAGTGTAAATTGTAGTGAAACTGACTAAACTCTTTTAAGCCAACAATATCAGTGACCAATTGTTTATTTATATTTTATCAAATACAGTTATTCATGAAAATACAAATCTTAATTTTTGTCTTTTTTGGGGTGTGGGGCTCCAAAGAGCCGGCCCTGGGTAACACAGTATCTGACAGGGAGGGGGATAGACACAGAAATACGAAAACATACTTTATTTTCCAAAAGTGAAATCAGTCTATGCTGAAGTGAATTCTTCACATGCTGTATATGTTAAGTTAGTGAGCTAGTTTCACGGTGGTTTCCCTCTACAGAGATGTAGAATGAGCAGGAAGACCCCAGGTCAGACCATGAAGGGATTTTGTACTCTGTGATGCTTTCCTGAAAAGTGACAGTTTGAATATTAATTTTCCATCCCTGTGTCTTCGCCCTTCCCCCCATCCTCTATTCCCCCCCACCACACCAACAGACGTGGTGCAGACCCCAGGCTTGACCACCCCCACCCCTCCCCCACCTCCACCCCTGCCACCCGGCTCCACTGTGACCTCCGCGGCCGCCACCCCCTCAACCCAAGCAGCCGGCCACCCTCCCCCTCCCCCGCCTCCTCCGCTCCCTCCTACGCTGACTCCGGGCGGGACCCCTCCTCCTCCTCCTCCTCCTCCGCCAGGTCCGCCTCCTCCTCCCGGAGCCCCACTCCCTCCGCCGGCGCCCCCCCTTCCCGCCGGACTGTTCTCTCCCGCGGAGGACCGGCCCTTCGCAGGCCTGGCCACTGCCCTCGCCGGAGCCAAGCTGCGCAAAGTGCCAAGGGTGAGCGCTTGATTGGTCGCTTGATCAACGGCAGGCTTGACAAGCCACGTCTGTACTCATATAGCTCTTCATACCATAGAAGTTACATAAACGCATCATTAAGGTGGTTCGCTGCATGTGCACACAGAATTGAATCTTTCAGTGCAACGCTGACTTACTGTTGATACACACAGACAGCCATCACACATTATCTTGATACATAATCACAGAATCACTGAAACATTCACACATTATCACACAGTCACCATCTGTCATATCACATTGTAGACTCAGAGAGGAAGTTTACATGTCTGCCTACATTTTATATTATATTATTCTTATTTTATTGTTGGTCATTGGTGCTTTTCATATATTTATATAATATTTATACATACACCTAGTTTTTTCACTACTTGTGTACATCAGTTCTGTCTATTCCTCACCTTTATTTGACCAGCTTTGTTGTCCTTGTTCCAAGCTATTATTTTCTATTTTTGTGTAAATTCATTGAGAGAGATGCATAAATTCCTTGTATGTATGTACTTGGCAAATAAACCTGATTCTGATGACATGACAAAATACAGAAATCAACGACAAATTGGACAAAAACCTTTGTGTTTTTATAGATTTTCTGATATAAAATAAACCCCAAAAAGTTTTCTAATTCAGGGTTAATACTTGCCTCTGATTATAAAGAACGCTTCGTTACATTTCTGTCTCACGAGAGATGCTGCTTGTATCCCTTCAGAGTGACGATGCAGGGGCAGCTCTGGCAGCAGCCATGTTGGGGGCCGCAGGGGCCAAGTCTGAAGCCAGAGGCAACGGCCCTCTGCCTGGAGGAGGAGGGCTGATGGAGGAGATGAGCGCCCTGTTGGCCAGGAGGTACAGTCACGTCACATATCATCGTTAGCTTCAGTATATCTCAAACTCGGCACACACACACGTACTGTACTCTGATGAATTCCAGATGTGTACTTTCAGAATTTTACATAAAAATTCTTTGGTACTTATTTTTATCTTAATTTTATTGATTTATTTTGTGGTGACATATTTCCCATTAGATCCCATTGATGCTTACTTTTTTTCCTACTGTCAATAATGTACTTAGTAACAATATGTGACAAAATCTGCCACAGCTAATACATACATATGCTCAGCTCGTACTCACTCCCAGCTCCTCAAATACGGCAGCTTGTTCAGTGGCCCTACGCGTGACAATCTATGACACCCTACTTATGGCCTTAGTTATGGCGGTAGTAAAGGAGGAAGTCAGGTCATGTAGTATAAAAAGTGACAAATTCCATGTAGGTTGGTTTGTTGGGTCCAAAAACACACAATGTCCACCCAGGTAGCCAAATTGTGTCCCATGTGAAACCAGAAGTCAACAATGACTTATTTAAAGTTACGTAATGTTACGTTACATTACATAACTTTACATTACGTAACATTGCATTACGCTGCGTTACGGAACGTTACTACGCCACTTACGTAGAGTAGCCTACTTAACTACATTAGTAGGTTACGTAACGTTAATACTTTGTGTACGTAACGTAGCCTACCTAACTACTTTACGTAAGTTACGTAATGTTACTACGTCATAAATGTAACATAGCCTACCTAATTACATTACGTAGGTTATGTAACGTTACTACGTCATGTACGTAACATAGCCTACTTAACTACATTACGTAGGTTATGCAACGTTACTACATTGTGTATGTAACGTAGCCTACCTATATAACGTATGTTATGTAACATTACTACGTTGTGTAGGTAATATAGCCTACCGATCTACATTACGTAGTTTAGGTAATGTTACTACGTTATGTACGTAACATAGCCTACCTAACTACATTACGTAGGTTATGTAACGTTACTATGCCGTGTATGTAACTTAGCCTACTTAACTACATTAAGTAGGTTATGTAACGTTACTACATTGTGTATGTAACGTAGCCTAAGTAACTACATTACGTAGGTTATGTAACATTACTACGTCATATACGTAACATAGCCTACCTAACTACATTACATAGGTTATGTAACGTTACTATGTCGTGTATGTAACGTAACCTACTTAACCACATTACAAAAGTTATGTGATGTTGCTACGTCATGTACGTAACGTAGCCTACCTAACAACATTACATAGGTTATGTAACATTACTACTTTGTGTAGGTAATATAGCCTACCTAACTACATTCTGTAGGTTATGTGATGTTACTACGTCATGTACGTAACGTAGCCTACCTAACAACATTACATAGGTTATGTAACATTACTACTTTGTGTAGGTAATATAGCCTACCTAACTACATTTTGTAGGTTATGTGACGTTATTACATCATGTACGTAACATAGCCTACCTAACTACGTTACGTTTTAACTCAAACTACGATCTTTTCCTAAACCTAACCAAGTTGTGTCATGTGAACACTGAAGTTTATTTTGAAAAGACAGTGTAAGCATGTAACAAAAATTGACACTTGCGAAACTGACTCTAGAGGGGTACGTAGAGCGTCATAGTTTGAAGCGTAGAGCCACTGACCAAGCTGCTGTATTTGGGAGTCTGAACGTGTTGATGTGCTATATGTCATACACCTGATCACAATGTTAGTCATGGGTCAATGGGTTTTTTGATATCTTCTAAAGAATTATTTCTACCACTCACTCTCCCAGTAGTGTGCAGAAATCTGAGTTAATTTGTAGTAAAATCCTAGTTTAACTGTATTTTATTGCAGTCAAATAAATTATCTGAAGGTAGGTCTGAACTATAAAGGCTTGAACTAAACATGGTTGGAGCTGTGGTCGATACTAATGTCGAAAAAGGCAACTTGTTATTCAACATCAAACCTCTCCTCTCTGTATCTGTGCTTTACATCTCACAGGAGAAGGATTGCAGAGAAGGGCTCGTCACCTGAACCCGACCAGAGATCAGTGAGTATCATCAGTCTTCTTTCGTGTCCGTCATGTCTACCTTCTGTTTGATTTAGGTCCAAAATATCAATACTTACCGCTCACTGCTGAATCACACAATAGCTCCTCTGTGTGATAACACACATGGTTTCCTCAGTGTATCCAGGCTGTTCACGGTGTACAGCATTCACTACATTCCTGTGTGAAACAAGTCCACAATCACTCAGTGTGTGATAGTCTGCGTGCCTTGAGTGGATGTCGGGTAACACATTCCAGTCTGTAATCACTTTCACATATCATAAAATCTGAATTACTGACCTGAACTGCAGAGAAAACCAGGCCTTTATTGAAAACAGGCTTATATTAGCCTCTATTTGTAATGTATTTTATCATATCTTCGTAATGATGCTGATGTCTTGGTAAATTCAGTATAATGTGCTCATTCCATTAGTACAACATGTCACACTCACCACTCTGTTGCTCTGAGTTTCTCTCTTATAACAGAAATGCTGTTTTCATTTGCTAATTGATTCCAGTCTCTTCCACTTCTTTTTTTTTTTTTTTTTTTTTTTTTTTTTAATCAGCTTTAAGCTAATGTCAATGAAACTGGACACTTCTTGCACACATTCAAATCTTCCAGCAGCTCAAGGGGCTTAATCCCTCCCTTTCCTGGTAAGCTTTTAATGTGAAACAGCTGCACCTTGCGCTCCAGCACATCTCCCAAGCTCAGGTTATCTGAGCGATTCATAATGGCAGGGTTGTCCCAGCATTTCTTGCGCCTTTTTATCTGTTCAAAATGGAGATTTGTCAAGTATTTAATAACCTTATCAACATGGGAGTGGGCAAATATGCTTGCTTTTAACAGACGTATGTATATATTTATTATTGAAAATCAATTAATAACACAAAACAATGACAAATATTGTCCAGAAACCCTCACAGGTACTGCATTTAGCATAAAACATATGCTCAAATCATAACATGGCAAACTGCAGCCCAACAGGCAACAACAGCTGTCAGTGTGTCAGTGTGCTGACTTGACTATTACTTGCCCTGTACTGCATGTGATTATCATAAAGTGGGCATGTCTGTAAAGGGGAGACTCGTGGGTACCCATTGAACCCATTTACATTCACATATCTTGAGGTCAGAGGTCAAGGGACCCCTTTGAAAATTGCCATGCCAGTTTTTCCTCGCCAAAATTTAGCATAAGTTTGCAGCGTTATTTAACCTCCTTCACGACATTCTAGTATGACATGGTTACACTGATGGATTCCTTAGGTTTTTTAGTTTCATATGATACGAAATTAGTGGCGTTAAAACAAATTTGTGTTAAGGTGTTATTTTCATGTTAACTTTGACAGCCCACCTTTAAATTAAAACATGATCAAAAGCTAGCTGTGTGTTACGGTTACCGGTTAAACAAAGACAAAAGAAGCTTTTACTCCGTCCTCCTGATTGTCCTTATTAAAGATTTCCAGTATCTGGTCCGTGTAGAGACTCTCCCTGATCTCCCTCTGAGTTGGACTCATGTTTGACTTTTGAACCTTGACTTGTCTGTCCAACAGGAGGATGGCGAGATTAACACGACCCCTAAAGTGTCAGCCTGTAGCACACCAGGTGAGTGTCAGAGGGAACCAGCACTCTGGGAGGCGGGGGGGAACATCAGCAGGGCCAACAGGAGTTATCATGCATCTTCCAAACACAGGCGACGAGGATCCAAGTTAGCATTTATCTAGTTACATTTCCCCTCAGTAGTTATCGGAAGTGAACCTGTGCTTTTATGATGATTAACAATACTGAGTCGCTAAACCTTATTTCATATGGTAAGAGGAGTTTTGGTTTTCATATTTCTGCTGTGTTTTTGTTTAATCTTTTTTAATCCAGACATGCCCAGGAAGCCGTGGGAAAGAACAAACACCATGAACGGTAGCAAATCTCCAGTTATTGGAAGGTACAGTACATCCCCACTTCTTGTAGTTTCTCTGTATTTATTGTGTATTGTTGCACTTAAAAGTACATTTTATATCCTACAGTGGTTCAGAAGTATAATTTTTTTAAATTCTTGTGTATCTGAAAGGCTAGCAGCGATGCTACTAAACGTCCACCACATTAAAGCATTAGCATCGGCTAGCTTTAGCATGATGCACTGCAGGGGGCCGTTCAGCGCTGGCTAACATCACTAAAGCTTATGTCGCCTTCATGTGCACGTTGGATGTACGTCAGACGCCCGACCTAAAGCGGAGGTGTCTGTGTGCGAATGAAGAGGAACAGGGTAGTGTCAAATTTATGCTACGCAGTTATCGAGGATGTTGGATGAATGCATCACAACCACACGGACATTCTGTGTACGTTCTATATTGTGGTATCCTCAGTTTCACTGCTAACTTTGGGTGACATTCGGCTGGTAACATCCAGCCTTTTCATCTTACCGGGGAGGGGGCTTAAGGACTGGAAAAACATCCATCTTCACATATAGCACCCAATAATGTAACAATTCACGGTAAATGCAATAACGAACGCCTGAAAATGTAATAAAATATGCTCTTAATCCGATCAAAAGTGTAATAAAACCCAATAATGTAATAAAATGTTCTGACTGATATTGTAATAAAATTGTTTCCACGCTTGCCAAAACGATTAGGTCGGGCACTCACAGAAATTTGACGGTACCATTCTCAACGCAAAGTGATGCTAATTTGGCCATATCAGGAAATAAGTCACCAGGGGTGTAAAAAAAAATAGCCAGAAATTACACTGATGGGGTTTGATGGGTTTTTTTTCATGACAAAAGCCCCTTTTAGTCGCCAGGAGTAGCGCCAATTAATGTTGGTCCTTTCCTCCGACTTTCCTCCAGCAGCCGAATCGATGCATTTGCATAACGGCCGTGTGAGCGCGTTGAGATAATGAATGATATCGTCATATCATGTGTAAAATATCAGAAATGAAAATGAAAATAATCACACTTTTTGTCTAACTATAGAAGTTGTGTCCCGTGTGTGCACTATACGCATATATAGTCAGGGCTTTACCAAATAGTTAGACATATCATTCATAATGTTGAAATTAGAATTATTATTATTAATAACTTACAGAAACATTGTGTGCGTTCCACCTTCTCGCTCCGTAACTGTCTCAATCTTCAGTCCAAAAGTCAAAATGATTTGAAAAAAGAAATTCACGTGTTTTTATCTAACAAAATATTCTGCTCCAATCCATATTTGTTGGCATTTAGCCTTTCAAAAACAACATTTTGTTCCGGACTATTATTGCATCGGATGGCAGCATGAAAATTGTTTTTCTAAAAAAAATTATCATATGAAAATAGCACATTTTACACTGCTTAGACTATACCAGTTTTATGAAGGTTCTAGCTGTTAGATAAGCTTGTATGGTGTGTAGGGGCTGCGTATTGACTGATGTCCCTGCTGCGCTACAGAAACACAGCGGCACAGCCGGAGTCATCACAATGAGCTAAAGAGATAGAGACTGATGAGGCGTTAATGGCCCGTCAGGGCGAACAAAAGGATACAGACGCTCTTTGGCGTGGGATATGGAGAAAATAGTACCCCGAAAGAACCTGGCGGTCCAAGTGTTGAGTATAATTTCTGGCTACGCTTTTACGAACCTGGTGATTTACTTCCTGATAATGCGAAGTTAGCATCACTTTGCGTTGAGAATGATAATGTCAAATTTCTGTGAGCGCACAACTTAATTGTTTTGGCAAGCGTGGGAAAAATGTCATTACAATATCAGTCAGGACATTTTATGACATTATTGGGTTTTATTACACTTTCGATCAGGTTAAGAGCAAATTTTATTACATATTCAGGACATAATGACGTTACTGGGTGCTACAAGCCCTCCATACATGTTAAAAGGCATTGTCTGTGGTGCTAGTTCTCTACCCCAGGAGAAACATTATGGGCATCTGGAAGTTGTTGAGCAAATAAATGACTGATAATACTTTCACTTCAAGATCCAACTGTAGTAATTAGTTAAGACACTAAAAGATATTTTCATATTTACTGAGGGTTAAACAGTGCTCAGTAGCATTCCTTTACATGAAATCCCAAAGAAGTGTGAAAATGAGTGCATAGTAGCCTTTTGAATAAAGCTGAGAGGGCGTTATGAACGGCCCTGACACAAAGCCGTCTCATCAGGCTGGACACACACACACACAGATAGGTCCTAAGCTGTAATTTGTAAAGTCAGTGTCTCTGCTGCTCACACAGACGAGAGTCTCCGTGGAGAAATCCCATGGGAGCAGATTCCTCCAACAGGTAGAGAGAAAAGGCCCCGGAGAGTTTGAGAAATCCTTTTTCTTTAAAACAATCTCCTTTTTTCGAGGTTTGCTGTGATGGACGTGCTTTTGTTGGAGAGCGGTTAAGGCCTTTGTACGCCAAGTACGTATTTTCCGTTTTTTTAAACGATAAAAAATAGAAACTCAGCACACTGAGCTTGATGCGTTTTATTATTCTATTTGTTGCAAAAATGTGCAATATGAGACTGAACTGAATTAATTACGTGGTTGCGATGGATAGCGCTAGTCCCAAACGGGGCTAATGAATGAATGACATTAGCAAGAAGCTATCGTTTCGCTACCTAAAGCACAATCACTGCTGTCTAATCTTTCCTACATCCTTTGTTTTGTGACCATCCCCGATTTCAAGATGTTCTGCAATCACCTGCCACAATCTATCTTTAAATTACACATCTCTGTATTCTTTATCGTAAAGTGCTTTATGCTGGGAGCATGCTATTAATGAAGTGAATCAGCTTAGCAGATGATATCTTGGATGATGACGTTTGCGTTTATAGTGGCTCCGAAGGTGCAGATACACCAAGTGCGGCCAACGGACACAAAGACGTGACGGAACCCAAAAAGGTCCTGTTCGCTCCATCCAATGGGCGGTACTCGGTGTTGGTCCGACTGTTTTCAACATGGCGGCCGAGTGACAAACTTTTCTCATTTTACAGCTAAACAGTACACTCAAATATGTTTCTGCAACCCAGTCTCACTCCCAACTCGTCAACACCGCCGATTGGGCAGCACCCTCCGGCATCTGAAACATACGCATGGAGGTACCCTTTAGCGTTTACCCTTTAGTATGTTACCAATCTGTGTTTCAACGAACTCCAATGTGAACCCAACCGTGGCGTTATTCGACAGTCGGAGCTTGTGACTTAGAGTAGTATTAACAGCGCGAATGTCTGCTAAGGGTGGGGTCAAACAAACACAACACTTTCAACCCGGAGACCGGCGTTTGTGTCCCGTGTGAAACTAAAAGTAACGGTGACTTATTTTGTCACGTATGACGTCAGTCACGTGACTCGTTAGTATTGTAAGTCACGTGAGTCACTAGTGACGTGATTCGTTAGTCATGTAACTCGAGTAGGTGAAGTTAATGTCAACCACGACCGTTTTCTAACCCTAACTAAAGTGGCTGTGTTTCCTAAACCTAACTTCCTGTGAAAACTGAAGTTTATTTTGAAAGGATATTATGCATGTAATGAGTGAATCTTGACACGCCGTCCCCGATCCGTAATAGGAGTACCCCCATGCGTTGGTCTCCGATGCCAAGGATCACTGACCAAGCGGCGGCATTTGACGAATTGAGAGTGAGAACGTTTTGGTTTCTGAAAACATTGGAGGTGATAAATAGGTATTACCGTAAAAGAATCTGGATCCATATTTGATTAGCGCTGCCTAGTTTGACCGCTTGACTGGAGTTTTGTGAGCCTGCTGCCTTGCGATGGACGGACCTAATTTGTATAATGTTGAGGTTGAGTCATGATTGTGCTAATTTAGATATGGCGACTGGTCAGTCAATCATGCAACGCGTGGCTGGATCTCCTGCTCTCCATAGAGGATGAATAGGATCCCTCGACTTCAAGCACGTCAACAGATTTGGTGTATCTCCTAGGGATGTCACGATACCAGAAATCTAGTAGTCGATACCAATACCAGTGAATTTCTAGATTCTCGATACCACGGTAAAAAAATCAATAAATCCCATGTAATGTGTACATGTGTCTATATATATCCTCAGATTGCGAGCAGTAGTTTAAATTCACTGACATGGTGACATTTCACTGGGTAAAGGCTACCAGACGTGGGACCAAGTCATTGTTTGCAAGTCACAAGTAAGTCTCAAGTATGTGATTCAAGTCCCAACTCAGGTCTCGAGTCCTAAACAAGCCACATTCGGCAAATGTAACGTAATTTTAACAGCTGGATCCAACTGGTGCTCAGTAACATAACGTTAGTTCTTCATGTTTTTTTCCTGAAACTTGATTGGATGCTGTTGGATTGGTTCAAACAAAGTGGATCTGGGGAGTTAAGTGTAAGATAATCAAATGCAAGTCCCAATAACATTCACCGGAAATAAAGAGCCCAGAGTTCAATAAAGGAAAAAAAAACACCACTCTTTATAGATTTAGCAATAAGATAGAACAAAAGATAGAAATTCAGTTTGTTCAGTTCAGTTTTTTCTCCCACGAGTGAATCCTCTTCTCGAACATAAAGGATCTCTGCATCTCTGGATCTCGCTGCTGCATGGCGCTGATGTGTTTGTGTCAGACTCCGACACAGAGAGCAGAGGACAGAAGCAGCCGCATTTGGCGCTTGGCGGGTGTTCATTTCGGACCCTGCAGGCATCGTACGGTACCTTCGGTACGGTAGAAAACGAGTCCGAAAACCTGTTCCGAAAACTTTAATTACGGAAAAAAAATTACGGTGTGTCAAACACGTTGACACACCATGAGGTCGTATTTATTTTTAAACGTGCAACAATTTCGGACAAAAAATACGGACTTTGTGTGCAAAGGCCTTTATTTTCAAATGCTTGGATGAAACCTTTGGAATGGATCCTGTGTTGCCTTTGTGTTCTTTTCCCAACTTACCGACTTGCAGGGGGCTTGCTCTGTCTGTTGTTTGATATATGAACAATATGTCATTAGGTGTTTTCTAAACCAGTCATTTGTTTCTAATGAGATCTAGGATTGTGTTTGCATGCTGCTCTGCCTGCTGCACTTTTTTGTTTTTTTCTTTAAAACAGGGAAATCCAAATGTGCGCGTCACATACTGTACACCCACCCTATCATACACACAGAAATGTGTGTCCGCATCCGCCCAGTGCATAGGACACTTGGCACGGTGTTATCATTGTACAGCCAGAACTGATCCAGCAGGCGCTCCCAGATAAGGCCCCGCTGTGTGTGTGTGTGTGTGTGTGTGTGTGTGTGTGTGTGTGTGTGTGTGTGTGTGTGTGTGTGTGTGTGTGTGTGTGTGTGTGTGTGTGTGTGTGTGTGTGTGTGTGTGTGTGTGTGTGTGTGTGTGTGTGTGTGTGTGTGTGTGTGTGCGCACATGCACGAGAGAGGTGACCAGATGGGCGTTTTGGATTCCAGCTCATTGAAAGTAACTTTAATATGTGACCCACAGAGAGCTGAGCAACACTAAGACACGTTTCCATAGTAGTGTGTTAAAGCTGCAGTAGGCAGAATATTTTTGGCATCATTGGGCAAAAATTCCACAATAACCTTTCAGCGGTTAGCAGAATGCTAAACTATTAGCAACATTTTCTCTCCATTTCTCTATTAGTTAAGCCTTCTGCGTTACGGTTAGCAGAATGCTAAACTATTAGCAACATTTTCTCTTTGTCTTCGCCGATATTGCCGACAGCTCAGCTGTAGGCTGAGAATTAGTTGGAGACGACAGTCTGATGCTGCTGTAACGTTAATGTATGACTACTCCCACTCAAGCTAACGTTAGCTAGCCATGCTAGTCACTGTCACCAGCATCATTTAGCCATTTAGCACACTGACAGTGAATATTCACGTATTGCATGAGCCTCAAATGTCAGTGTGAAAGCCTCGGTTAACCCGCTACACAACAGCTTTTTGGCTTTTTTCCTGTTTAATTTGACAGCGAGTTTCTTTCCCGCAGCCTCGTCGATGATGCCATGTTGGTCTGGTCTATAGCTTGGAGCCATAAAGCCCCTCTATTATATCTTTTTTAGGACATGGCAGGAGCACAAATCTGAGATCAGCGTTTTTGGATTTATTGGTACAACCAACTACACAGCAACTAGTGTTATTAATTTAAACCATTTTTTTTGTTTAAAGTAGAAGCTTGGAAACATGTTTCAACTTCCTCTGTTTACGCTGTTGTCATCTATGAGGGACACGGGATTGTTTTCACCCAAAAGGGGGCGTGGTGATAACAACAGTGGGCTACATCCGGGTATGAAAAGTGAAGCCAATGCTGAAGTGCCTTAAACCTGCATTCTATCTAATATCCAGCAGGGAGCGACTCCTCTGGTTGCTAAAAGAAGTCTGATTGTATAGAAGTCTATGAGAAAATGAGCCTACTTCTCACTTGATTTATTACCTCAGTAAACATTGTAAACATGAGTTTATGGTCTCAATCACTAGTTTCAAGTCTTCTTCAATACAGCATGATGTTCATTTAGAAAATTATGGTCCCATTTACACTTAACTCCACCCTCTCGTGTCACTTATGGTCATATGGCGATGGCCAAGATGGTAACGCCCAAAATGCCGAACTTGATTAAATCATCCACTCAGGATGAAGTTACAGACAAAAGCAGCATTCATGGCAGTTTGCCAAACTGCTGTTAAGTTGTGAAAGAGTTTGAGTATTGTAAAAGTTATAGACATTGTAGTAAAAGTGTATTGGACTGAGTGTAAACTCCAGCTGTGACTGCATGTTTCTTATGTTCTGTTCTACATACATCATCTTTACACTGGAAACACTCTGAAAAGTAAAACTAAAGGACAACAGACGGAGTTTCCGTGTTCCGGTGTACAGTACCACCCACTAAGTGACCCAATGCCGAGCTCGTTTCCTTTTCTTTCACTTCTCCATCCTGTCGCGCTTCCTCTCTTGAAAGTGATCGGCTGCTCTGTGAATTTCCCCCACTGATGATTCTCACCTCTCTCGGTGTCGCTGCTTCTACAAGGTCTTTCCTGAACTGCTGGCTTATCCCTTTTCTTCAGACATGTGAGAAGAAAAAAAGAAACTGAGCTGCTAATAGGTTGCGCCTAGCAATTTTCATTGAAACATGCAAACTGTAAAAAAAAAAGTCTCTTTGAGGAATATTTGAAATAAATGACACAAGGATACTTGCTGGATCCTTTCTTGACATGTGGGAGAGGATTTATGGAGTCGTCAAAATAACTGGAGAGATCTAATCTCCCTGACAGAGATATTTTCTAGGGCTGTCAATCGATTAAACAACATCGCTATTAATCACACATTTTTTATCTGTTCAAAATGTACCTCAAAGGGAGATTTGACAAGTATTTAATACTCTTATCAACACGGGAGTGGGCAAATATTGTCCAGAAACCCTCACATGTACTGCATTTAGCATAAAAAAAATATGCTGAAATCTTAACATGGCAAACTGCAGCCCAACAGGCAACAACAGCTGTCAGTGTGTCAGTGTGCTGACTTGTCTATGACTTGCCCCAAACTGCATGTGATTATCATAAAGTGGGCATGTCTGTAAAGGGGAGACTCGTGGGTACCCATAGAACCCATTTACATTCACATATCTGGAGGTCAGAGGTCAAGGGACCCCTTTGAAAATTGCCATGCCAGTTTTTCCTCGCCCAAATTTCGCGTAAATTTGGAGCATTATTTAACCTTCTTCGCGACAAGCTAGTATGCCATTCCTTAGGTTTACTAGTTTCAAATGATGCCAGTATCTTCACTCTAACTTTAAAACCGCTACAACCTCCTAAAGATCGATTGCTTTGTATTAAAGAAATTAGTGGCGTTAAAACAAATTTGCGTTAACGCGTTATTATTGCGTTAACTTTGTTGTTGTTTAAAACCTTTTTTTAGCATGACATGGTTGGCTCTTGCTTTAAAACTGAGCCCCGCTACAACCTCCGGAATCACAAGTTGCGTTAACGCATTAAAGAAATTAGTAGTGTTAAAACAAATCTGCATTAACGCGTTATTATCACGTTAACTTTGACAGCCCTAGTATTTTCCTTAATAACTTTCATACATTTTTTGAGACCTCTGTATGAGTGTGTGTGTTTTTTTCTGTGTGTTTCCATGCATGTCCAGGCGAGTGCACTTCCCCAAATGTGTGTGCATGCTATGAACAGGATTTGGTTCATAACGGCAGTTTTGGCAGCATCTTTTTTTGTGCGTACATTATACGAAACTATTAGAGAATAACTGAAGAAATGAGTGAATTCAACAGGTTTTTTTTCTAACCCCGGGGGGGTTGATGGTTGATAATCACGGTGGACTTTCAGGTTTACGGCAGAAAATGTTGAAATCCTATTTCTTTACATTAGACATGTACAGTTTGTGTCTCATTCATCCACTTTATTGTTTTGTATTTAATATTGTATCTCAATGTTAGCACTACTAGTACTATTTTAGGTGCTAGTGTGAAATCCGATGCTTTGGTTTGAGCGTATTTATTTGATATACATGATAATAATAAAGTAGCGACCAGTGTTGTCCTCATTCCTGTCTACTTGTCTTTCTCTTCCACTGAGTCTCTTTGTCGTTCTCTGTCTCCCCTCACAGACCTAAGTCCACTCCGACACCTACCGCATCCTTAAGTGCCAACGGTGTGCCAACAGAAGCTGTTGACTATGACAGATTGAAACAGGTAGGTGAACACTGCTCACAGACTTTTTAACATTCTCTCAGGGACTTGAAAGCTTTTATTTTGATATTATAGTCACTGCACATGATGAATGGGATATTATATTGTTATGTGGTGCCTGTCTGTGTCAATATGGGACAAAATCTGTGTTACGAAAGTCACCCAACCAGATCAATATACCTCTCCACGTTGGCAGACCGTCTGTTATCACTAGAACAAGGCAGATAGTTTTTACTCTGATACTGTACTAAAAGTCAGTGAGCCTCATTCACAAACAGTGCATACGCAGAAATCTATGCTTAAACCGTGCGTATAAACGCTTTACAGTGATAAAAAAGTTCATTTCAGACCCTGCCTATAACAATTTCAATCATGGATACATTTGTATGACACTTTTGGGGGTAAATTCCTAAATGACATGAGGTCTCTGTGTAATTCTAATCAAAGATAGTGGGGGTCTTATTTGCTAAATGATGACTAAAATGGTTTTACTAATAATCTGCTCATTAAAATGCTCATGTTTGATATTTCACAGTGATCTCAGGCATAGTTTACACTGACACAACCATTTCCATTGGTCTTTTCTCAACTAACTAATTATGCAGCCCTGTTGCTCCTCTAACAGTGGGGGGGTGTGTGCAGTGACCCGTCCAACTATAAGGCAGCTCCTCCCTCTGACCTCAGTCAATGAGCCTGGTAGATAAGTCCAGAGTCTCTCAGAGTCCTGCCTATCTGTCACCACCACTGCTCCCAGCAGTGGGACTGGGAGACCAACCCTTCACTCTACTCACTGGCATTATCGCCTCCTCATTCAGCGGGATGTGGAGGCAAAAGAGCGCGTCTTGCTGTCATTAACTGAGTCTTCAGGCCTAATCTCACAGGGAGTCTCAACACAGGGATTAGCTACTTTGTAAAGAAGATAGAGAATTTCCCTTTGCCAGTTAGTGGTCCTCCACCTGCCTGTTCTTTGCAGGTCTTAAGACCGCGATGGAAACGCAGACAACAGTGGGCTGAAGGAACCTTTTAGCTCCTTGAAAAGTAGTTCCGGGGATTAAAAAATATATACTCTCTGTATTAACATTCCCTTCTATGTTCCTGTTCAGACCTGGTCCAATGCACAGACCTGTCTAAGAAGCCATCATAGGAAACTGTTTAGAAAAGTGCAGGCACTTTCAAAAAATACTTGGCAGGTGACTGGATGAACCATCTGTCAATCAAACTCTTACCGAAGCCAGTCAGGAGAAGAGCGAAAACATGTTTTCCATGTAGAAAAGCCTTCAGTGCCGTTTTTTGCTCTTCTTTCAATGAAGACATACTCTCCAGTTCTGATAGGAACTGATGCTTATTGCAGCATCTACACTAACCTCTTCAGGAGCCGCCATTGTTGTTCAGAATGTCTCTCAATGTCGTCTCACACACCTAAGCCATGCCCCTAGCTGCCAGTAGCTCCTCACAGGACGCCGATTGGTCCGTGATCTGGCTTGCCGGACACAAACGCGTTACTTGAAGCCTGATTTTCGTGTGATATGTGGTCCCGCAATTCTCGCGTAATCTTGTGATATCGCGAGAATCCAGCTGCCATTTGAGGTAAGTTCAGACCCGGCAATAACATGAGTCCTGGATGATCCGATCACAAGTGGACAGCTCTAAGTACAGTTGTGACACATTGAGTTCCGGTGGTCTGGGCTGCATATGGCCACATTTTTTTTAGTATGCGAATGTGTCCCGGGCAACATTAAGGACCGCCTACCCAACTGATGTCATCAGCGTAAGCAGAAGTACGTACACATTGGCTGGCTTTGTCCATAACGTCGGAAAGCACATAGAGATATATTATGAATTACAGTGTTGGTGGTACGGAGGTCCCTGGGGACCACTGGTAGACAATAACCTTCTATTTTTAGGTTTCATGAATATTAGGGATGCACCGATACCACTCGCTGATACTGAGTACCGATACGAGTACTTCTCTCTGCCAAAAGACCCTCATTAACAGCCAGCTGGAGGGTGTGAGCGACACACGGCAGGCTGGGGAGTCCCGCATACGAGGCGGTGCGCTGCGGCCGGCTCTAGGTCGCTTGAAAGGTTCGGGGCGAAGGTGTTTCCCGGGGCCGTAGCCAAAGTGTCACCGGGGTGGACTGTCCTTAGTGCGCCCCAACCGCGCCGTGTCCCCAGGGCGGGGTTTGGCCCAGGTAAAAGGCGCCAGGGGTCTGCGGCGATGTCTGCAACCCAACCGACCCGTCTTGAAACACGGACCAAGGACCCCGTGGCACAATGAAAGCACCGTCAGGGAGGTGCCTCTGCCGTAAAGTGGTATCGCTGCCGTTGTATCGGAGCCGTTTTGCGAGTACAAATACATGAGCACAGTATCGGACCCGATAGCCGATACTGGTATCGGTATCGGTGCATCCCTAATGAATATTAAGGATATTACTACTGCTGTCCCTCGCCAGTTAAAAACAAACAAGTTTGGTCTTCGCTAATGGAAATGCTGTACATGTTTATTTAGATTTATTTGCTGTCCTCTTGTGATCGGATCACTCAGGACGCATGTTAATGCCGGGTCTGAACTGGGCCTTAATGTCATGTGACCGTCCCAGGGTTTGACTCTTCTCTGAGGTTTGACATGTATCGTGTGTCTGTATGGAAAGGTGACTTTGTTGTGTTCTTTTTTCAGGACATTCTGGATGAGATGAGGAAGGAGCTGTCGAAGCTAAAAGAAGAGCTCATTGATGGTAACTCTCACTGAAACCTGTTCACCCTTTTCACACACACTTCAGTCATCCTGCTGATAGCTGTCAGACATCTCTCTCGTAATGATCTATCCTTCTTTTGTCTGTTTAACTTTTCTTTCTTTCCTGTTTGAATTGTTCATATAACTTATATTTAAACGCTGGCTGAAGACAGGAAGTGAAATAACATACATACTGCCTTCTCAGAAACAAACGGCAATTAATTTGTTGGCATCAAAGGTATTATATTATTATGACTCATCACGTATAGCAACTCAGGATGTGGTTTAATGTTCATGTGAACATGCATCAGTGTATAGCTGCACCACTAATGTTGTTAAAGCAGTAGGCAGGATGTGCTGCTTTGCTGCAGACGAGCTGTCTGAGGATTTTCCAGCAAACGGCTGCATTCAGCACAGCAGGCCGAGCAGATGCCACCGTACGTGGGTAGAGCCCCCCTCCCCATGACTAACCTTTTGCCCCGGGGGCCACTAATAGGTTAATCCAGCCCTGAATATGAGGAATAATTTAAAGAATTATTGTGATTTATTGCATCTTCTTCTTCTCTTAATATTGTAGGCTACTTATTCAATTGAATTCAATTTATTTTTACATTGCATCAAATCATAACAAGTTATCTCTTTTCATAAAGAGTAGGTATAAACTGTTCGCTATAGTCTAGAGACCCTTGAAGAGATCCCCCATGAGCATGACTTATTTTTAGAGATGTTGCCATGTTCCCAGATGAGTATAATGTTATTATTAGTTGTAAGAATAATGGCCAAAACTATGGGAATAAGTTTTAAAGGTCCCGTATCGTGCTCATTTTCAGGTTCTTACTTGTATTTTGTGTTTCTACTAGAACATATTTACATGCTGTAATATTAAAAAAAAACTTTATTTTCCTCATACTGTCTGCCTGAATATACCTGTATTCACCCTCTGTCTGAAACGCTCCGTTTTAGCGCATTTCAACGGAATTGCAATGGAATTGCAATGGAATTGCGTTGCTAGGCAACAGTTTGGGTCCATATTTACTTCCTGTCAGCTGATGGGATTCACATACACTGCAACAGGAAATAAACTGGGACACATTTAGAATGTTTACGTTTAAAACCGTGTAATGGTTTAAATATTGTATATTTGTGACATCACAAATGGACAGAAATCCTAACGGCTTGTTTCAAACGAACAATTTCTGAATACGGGCTGTGTGTATTTCTCTGTATATTGAGCGTTTTGATATTTTAACAGTATTTATAAAGCACTTAAACCTGCTTTATAATATAACAGACATGAAAATCTCACTTTTTACAATATGGGACCTTTAATAAAACAGAATGTTCCTTCCAGATGTCAACAGTCCTGCGAATGCACCATAATCTAGCTGCGCTCAATATTAAGTATGTCACAGGTATTAAATCTTTTTAAGTTGAAGTGTTTTGGTACCTTACCTTACACCACACATTGCTGTTAAAAAGGTAGGACCGACCTAGAACTCCCTTCACAAGTAAAGCTGGTCGGAAATAACTCGAAAGTGATTCTCACATGCATCTTTGTCTTCGTGTCCCTCAGCAATCAGGGAGGAGCTGGGAAAGTCCAGCACGGCGTAGAGGGATCTAAACGCCCTCTCCACAACATCTACATCCAGGCCACCCGACAGACAACAAACCACGGTCAATTCAAGACACGACAACACGACAACAACAGCGGAAAATAAAACCAACAAAACGGTGATGATGAACAATAATGGTATTAATACTGAGAGAGGACATTATGTGGGACAGCATCGGACAGGGTGGTGGTGGTGGGAGGCGTGTAACTCTGATAGCTGTGACTCACAGAATCCATTCTACGAAGCCTCCCCGCCCGCCCCTCCTCCTCCTCCCGCTGGGGGGGGGGCATCCTGCTGGACAGTGTCTGAAAGAGAAGTCTTTATGCAAAGATGATTTCTCTCTCTTTGTCCTATAATAACAAGAAAAAAACACACACACACACAACAATACTGAACTCTTCGATGATACTGTATTAACCATTGGCGCATACGCGAACAGCAACGTTGATGAATCCGAACTCTTGTGATTTACTATCAAAAGGTTTTATTAAGACAGACAGGAAGAAGGTGGGGATGGAGAATAAAAAACTTTTTTTCCCATAATGCCATAGGGGTAGCGTGCGTGCGTGCTTGTGCGTGTGTGTGTGAGTGTGTATGGGGGACTGACAGTCTCTGGTGAAGTCCACCACTGCAGGACACTGTAAAGCTCGTCTTCCTCAAATACTATTTTAACCAGAATATGTACAAAAGATTATTTAGAAGAAAAACAAAAGCATCTATCAACCATGTCTGTTTCAGTGTAGATCTATGGCCATATCAAGTAGCTCAATAATCCAATCTTTACCACAGGATGCTCTCTCGTCTGTCTCCTCGTCTGTGGAATCATAATATCACGTGTGTCGTTTCCCTCCTGGAGTGAGCGCGCTGTCCACACATTTCATCGTTTCTTTCTTCATACCGTTGAGCGGCAGGTGGACGAGACACGTAGCTCTCTACCAAACTTTCTCTGTCAATGCAAAGTGCTGATTTGCTAATAGAGAGCCGAAGTCCCAGCCCTTTCCGGGGGGACACCATGGGGTCTTATTTCGGAAAAAAATATGTACGGTAGTCGGCGGCGAGATATTTTTTTGAATTGCGCCATGAAACACACATAATGATGTTTGTCAATTTAAAAGATAATTTTGTAAGTCAAGAAAGTCTCAGTTTGACGTGGTTTCATATAGTTTTGTGTGAAACCGCTCAGTGAACTACTTCTCTCGTCTCACACAACATACGTCACCAACGCTAGCTAGCTAGCTAACTTAGAGCCGGCCCGCAGTAAAAGATTGTGTGGAGAGCAACGGTTTGGCAAAAACAGCACACCACACACTAACAGACTCATTCATGAACAACAAGAGTCCCGACTAAAAGAAATCTCAGAAATCTCGGAAATCTCGCAAAATCTTTCGCAATCAAACGTTACTTTAGTGTAAACAAACATGGCGGACGACGGGCAGGAAGAATTAGCGTGAGTTTTTACTTTGTACTGAAAATTCACGAAGGATGGATGGATGAAGTCATGGTTAAATAAACACTTGCGTTGTTGCCACAAATCAACAAGTTGGTCTTCCATTTCTGAGCTCCATCCTACTACTACTCTGCTTCACGTTTAGCATTAGCTCACGCATTAGCCGCGGCCGCCGTGACAGTTGTCAGTTGACAGTTGACAGCCAGTTCCCAACTGGCTGTCGTTCTTTCTCACATGACTGCGTCATCGGTCGTCCTCGGGGTTCCTCACACACAACAGGAGATCTGATCAGAAATATTGAACATCTAATATTTACGGTTTGAGATCAGTGCGGCCAGGATGGACTTCTGAGCCGATCGGGGGATCTAAAAAACTGGAAAGATAATCTTTAGAACCATCAAAAAATTCGGGCTTTGCTTACGATCGACGGGAGGGGGGAATCGGGCCAGAAATCGGCTTGATTCTCATGTGGCGTGTACCCGGCATTAGCCATGTTCCACACACATACGTAACGTTATCTGACTTGAAGTGTTTTATCCATCGACTCCTGGTCTTTCAGAGAGAGAGACGTCACTACGAGACTTTTGGGTGTGTCGTCTTTCTAATTACGTATTTTCACAGTCTGATACGACTTTCTTGCAATATGATGTTTTAAATTGACAAACATCATATGTGTGATTCATGGTGCAATTCAAACAAAATGATCTGTCTCCCGCCATTGACAACCGTTCATATTTTTTATCCGAAATAAGGTCCAATGGTGGTCCACCAGAAAGAAGCGGGACTTGGCCTCTCTATATCCGTCATGCTAGTTGGCATGGCCAGACGTGTAGATAGAGCTGACTTTTTTTTGTTTTGTTTTGTACATTTTAATTTGAGGACTCTCTCTCCCCCTTTCTCTCTCCGTCTCTGTCAGTCTGTCACATTTCGGTACTCCGTTTGGTGCATGTATGGGTGTTTTCTTTACACGGTGAGGGTCACAAGTCTGCCACGCAATTGCATTACCTGTCGCAAGTTTTATTACAAGCAATAAGTGTAGCATCTATTTTAAGGCCCGCCTGCCCCAGTCCTGATACCACCAATCATTTATCAATGTCTCAATGTCTGTCTGTCTGTCCTTTTTCTTTTTCTTTTTTGGCCCCCGTTGGACAATGTTACTGTGTGACACCACGCCACCTCTTGTCAACTTTTATCGCAGATATTCTGTGAAACTGAACGCTGACATGACAGAATATCAGAGCAACACTGTAAGACATGATTTCATGGAGTAACGCCGTTTCTAAATCACAATACTCTCCTTTTTTATTTACTATAAAATCCAAGGATACTGTGTCTTTAGCCACATTGGAGCTGATTTTTTTTATCCTTTATCATTATTATTATTATTATTAATTATTTTACTGCATTTATAGAGTAAAACTTTTGAAAGGTGCACGGGACAACCCAAATGTGTAAGAGATGGTGTCCATATGAGGACTTGAATGTGCCATTCACTATTTCTAGTGCTTACTGATGACGTGTTTGTTTCATCTCTTTTTCCTTTGCCTTTTTCTCCTGCCAATGTCTAATCCTTAAAATGAGAAACTGTATTTTCCCTGAGGTTTTACACGGATATAAGGGGAACTGTCACTTTATTCTAAAAAATACTTTTGTTTCAACATTTCTTTCAGTTCAGAGTTTGTCTCACTAAAAGTACAATCAACCTGAGAGGGGTATGTTGGGAGCTGAGAGACTGATGTCCAAATACTGTGGCGAGATCACACGATACGATGTCTAACAGCCACCCACAATGGGGTTTGCGGGACAAGCTTGGCTCTCGAAAACAACCTTTTGTCTTTCCAAAGGAATCCAAGGTGATAGGACGTCAAGTTGTAAAATGATGCTTTGTGTTTTAGCATCTACAACGTGAATATTACAATGTTACATGCATCAGATTGAGAACTCACAAGGCAATACGGTGTGCATGCAATCACCACGGTTCACCCTTATTGTCACAGCTGTGACTCCCTTCCAACAGCAACAGGATTTCTGACTTAAAGGGGCACTCCACTGATTTAATATTGTCCTTCCATAAAGTTGGAGACTTGCAATAACATGAATCCGGGGAAGTACCGGAGGTAACCAAGTCGCCATTACTGCGCTGGCGGCTCCCCGCAATATGCGTGCGTTTGAATGCAAGCTGTCCTAAGAAGTGTACAATTTTCTACTTTTACTTTTACTCTCTGTGTAACGTTACTTTTGACAACGATGTATAGGAGTTCAGGAAGAACCTGAGCAGTTCTCAGCTGCCTAACGTTAGCCTGACATGGTGAAACAAGCAATGTTAGCTAGGTTAACACTGCTTAGCTAGCGTAGCTAACGTTAGCCTGACATGGTGAAACAAGTAACGTCAGCTAAGTTAACACTGCTTAGCTAGCGTTAGCTAACATTAAAGGGCTAAAGGCACTGTCTAGGGTCATTTACATAAGTTACTACGAGCAACCACGGACGCTTTCGGCCTAAAGTCAGCAGTTAACACGGTTAGCAGACAATAGTGTCACTACGACTTGCCACCGCAGTAATGGCGGCGCTCCTGGATGGCGGAACACACAAAGCGGTCGCCGGATTGGTCCATAGGCCTTTTCTGAAAAAATAATTGTGTGTATTCGAATCAACAAAGGCTGAAATATCCTGACTGTTAATCCTACAATTCCCATAATTCAACTCCATAGCATGTTTTCAATAAACGCTCCCTGCCTGATAAATCCCAGTTTAATACTACATTTCTGTGATTGTCACGTGTATCAGAGTGCCCCTTTAAATTAGGATCAGCAGAAGCAGCTAAGGAGTTACCGTCATGTCTTTCTTGTCACCCGGGATCCCGGCGAAAGGTTTGTTAATCAGTGGCTGTTGGATCTCATACAACATGTTCAAGGGCTTGGATGTTTGAAGATGAGAAGTCACAGATTTGAGAAAATGATTTTCACCCCAGTTTCTTCTCTCTATTGCTTTGGATTGGGTCAAATTTGTTAAAAAAAAAAAATACTGTGATGAGAAAAATGAATGGGTTAATCACAGTCAGGTCTGTTTCATGCTCTCTATCTACTGTTCTCATCCACTTTTTAAAAATGGAAACACCCAACCAAGAGGCTCCCTGTTACCGAGCGTTTACACAGCATCGATTGCACTTTAAGACAGAAACCCGCAGAGCAATCCAACATACTCTGACAACAGAGCCTCTGTCGCCAACAGCGTGGCTTTCTCACCAAAGGATTCAACTCGGCAGTCTCCTGCTAAACATAATCACTCTCAACAAAGTCGCCTTTCTTATTTTTGTATCATTTTGTCGAGAGATCGAACAAAAGGAAAGATGTCTGTCTCTATATTCTGTCCTTTGGACGTGATGGCAGGTGAAACGTTTGGATCCAGAAAACGTGTATCTCTTTGTGAAGCTATGTGGTTTGTGCCTTGTTCCGAAGTTGCATTTAATATAAAGATGACTAGTAATAATATCTAGGGACTGTCATTATGATCACATGCAGTTGTTATTTAGTTTTTTTTTTGTTTTTTTTCCATCATGTTTATTTGGATCGTCTTTGTTTTTTTTTGTTTTTTTTACATAAATGTGATTTATTTCCATACAGTGTGAGGTTTTCTAACAGCTCCGAAGTACAATCAAGCCTTTTGAGACACGAGGCCTGTAAGGGTTCCGAGGTGATCTTCGCTCTGAGATGATTTTTTTCTAAACCGAAAGCCCAGATGAGTCTGACTGCAGTGTTCTGTGATGCCATTTTAAATGTCACAGAGCCTGCGTGTGTTCAGCAGCTTTACACACGCTTAGAAATCCGTTTTTGTCCTCTGCAGTGAGCTCTGCTCCGTGTCGATGTCAGGTTGCTGATGGAAACATTTATCTTTGTCCGTAAACCCAGTTTTGTGCCGAGGGGAACTGAAAGAAATTGCGTGGAATGAATTTGGCTGAAGCAAGTTTCATGGATGGGTTTCCAGACTTATTCTTTTATCATCTGCATTGTACCATAGCCTACTGTTCTCATGTTAATTAGTCTTTTCTTACATGCTAACATATTGTTTTTGTTTGAGCAAATTAAATAAAAATTGCAATACAAGACTAGAAGTTGTTTCTTTTAAAATGACGTTCACTGTTAAGAACCTTGACCAGGATTTTTCAGCTTTGCTTGTGTTAGCCTCGTCTTACTTTTCAGACGAACTTCATCACAACATTTTAGCTAATGTCGTCTAATCTCAACTCCGTAGGAGAGTTCCATTTGTAACTACAGTATGTCATTTACTAACTCTTTAAGTCAGTGAAGTGACTCAGTGATATCAGTTCCACAGCAGTAAGCCTATCTATATCAAGTTTGCTAACATTAGCTAACGTTGGCCACCATAAGCTGGTCATACCAGACCAAGTAAAGATGTAGCAGCAAAACCCCTGTGTGTTGAATTGAGCAAAGGTGAGTTTTATTGCTTATGAGTTAAAATTTTCATTTCTAAGAGAAAGATTGTGTTAATTCTTCTTTCACGGTACAATGTCTCACTTTAAAGGTGCTAAATTCAGAGCCTGGTTGCATCCGAAAGCCCACGCTAACATGCTATTTAGTACGTTAAAACAGTACGCAAGATTGTTTAGTATGTCCGAAACCTTAGCATGAAATCAATAATACGCAAATTACATACTATTTCCGGTGAAATATTACAGTATGCAACACTGGATACTACGGCGGCATAAATATCCCACAATGCAATGCGGTAGTGACGACTTTGTAACATCAATAACGCTTCAATTTAACTGTGAGCATAAGACTTCACTTTGTTTGGCGTAATTTTGAATTAATTAAGACTCTGATTCTCACAAACTGCCGTTTTGGTCACACGAGGTTGGCACGGGTTACCTGGTTACGCGTCTGACATAAGCTAGGAGGCTCTAAGGAAGCGACGATGTAAATTACTGCTCAGTGCGTCCGAAAAGATACATACTACCGTTTATTCACACAAAAGTATGTTGCACTTTAGTAAACACATAGAGTATGTAGTGCATAGTATGAGATTTCAGACGAAGCTGAAGCCCTATCTATGATTGAGGGATTGCCTCCACGCAGCTCTTAACATGGCCATAACTGAGTCGGCGGGATTGTGTCTAGAAGTTAACCTACAAGTTGCGTAACTCTCGCGAGACGGTTGAGGTTAGGCATTGACCTCGAATTGTTAAAGTTAGGAGAGGTCGTCTGGGCAGTGAGTCTTGCGAGAGTTTTTGCACTTTTTCGTAACTTGTGGGTTACCTTCTAAACACGACCGCTGGCTAGCAGCTAACAGTGCTAACAGTGTTAACAAAGGCAACAGAGCTAACAGTGTTAACGTAGCTAGCTAGTGGGTCACACACACTGGGACTCGCATAAACTAACATGCCTCTATATCTTTACCTAACAAATCATGTTTTGCTGCTATATTAAAGCTGAAGTAGGCGAGATTGGAGCAAATATGATTAAAAAAGTTATTTTTATAAAACGGTCGCTATATGGTGACAGTAGTACATGAAACAGGTAACCTGAAAAAAATCATGTACCTCTGTGTCCTCCGGTGCTCCTAACGGCATCTGCAAGATTTCACAGCAGAGGAAAACAAGCACTAACAGCTGATCTGAGGTCTGCTGTCCATCTGCCGTCTATGAGAGCCAGCTGTCAATCACTCATGAACTCTGACTAAACGGTCAAACTAGGCAGCGCTGATCAAATATGAATCAATATTATGTTACGTTAATGCCTATTTCTCTCCTCAAATGTTTTCAGAATCATCTTGTAGTGCACGGTTTAGCTGTAAAATGAGGAAGTTTGTGATGCCGCTGCCATTGTGAAATCTGGTGAAGGTATGCCAAGTTCCGGTCACATGACCGGAGCACAGCCAATAGGAACGCTCTCTCAATGAAATGACCTGTGATTGGTCAAAGTCTCCCGTCACGGGCTAGATTTTCTAAAGTCTGAAAACAGAGCCATGAGGAGGAGCAGAAGTCTAGTTTTCTCTCAGAACACTTGAATTACAATATACTGAAAGGTTGTTATTGAGTTTAATTTTCAATTAAATGATGCCAAAAATATACTGCCTACTGCCACTTTAATGCTCTGAATTATGAATTTGGGTGAATATTCACTTTGAATTCCCTGCAGGCCTTATTGGCAACCTGGTGTGCCCACGTCTGTCATTACACCAGATGAGCTTCTGGTTCACAGCCCGATAACTGTGACAACATGTCTGACAGCTCACATTCTATGCTTAGCGGAGGAGAACAGGAAGTGGCGATGAGAGCATGAAACTTCTTTTTTCGAACAGTCTGATTGATGATGCGTGATGTCTCTCTGCAGTACTTCCTTCTTGTGCTGCCGTCCGTCAGTGAGCTGAGCCAAACTGCCGCTACCTTGCTTGAGGGTGAAAAAGGACAACAAGACCAAGATTCCAACCTACAATCCTGCAAGTTGTGGTTTGCTCTTTCAGTGTGCATATGCTGATCCTCGCTTCCAGAGTCAGATACATCACACCTTTTTTTTTATCCTGCAAAATCAGGGTTTTGAAATTTTTTTCTCCACAACTATTTTTTGGGGGAACTCTTGGTTTTATGTACTTGTAGATGCTTCCAGTTCCATCGAATGCAGCTCGCCTTTACTGTTTTTGTCTGCGTAGAAGATGTGGGTTACTCACTTGGGTCGCTGATGTATGACATGAGAGAAATGGGTTGGACAAAGGGGAGAGCTGTGAAAAAAAGAGGAGGGAAATGTCGAAAGCACCAAATATGGGTTGTTTCTGAGAGAGAGAGAGTTTTTAAAAACATACACTGGCTGCCCATGAATGACTTGTCTGCCATCCATGAGCAGCCAGAAAGGAATGCATGTTTTAATCTTTTAACAGCTTTCTTATTATTTAAAGGGTTTATATTACTATACTGATTGGTTTCATGATGAATAATGAGAATAAAGGCTTTGTGCATATGGTATTTTGTGGAAAAAAAATATTCAGTTTAGGGCTGTCAAAGTTAACACGATAATAATGTGTTAACGCACATTTTCTTTAGCGCCACTAATTTCTTTAATACAAAGCAATCGATCTTTCGGAGGTTGTAGCGGTTTTAAAGCTAGAGTGAAGATACTGGCATCATTTGAAACTATAAAAACCTAATGAATGTCATACTCGCTTGTTGTGAAGGAGGCTAAATAACGCTCCAAAGTTACGCTAAAAAAACTGTCATGGCTATTTTCAAAGGGGTCTCTTGACCTCTGACCTCCAGATCAGTGAATGGGTTCTATGGGTACCCACGAGTCTCCCCTTTACAGACATGCCCACTTTATGATAATCACATGCAGTTTGGGGCAAGTCATAGTCATATCAGCACACTGACACACTGACAGCTGTTGTTGTCTGTTGGGCTGCAGTTTGCCATGTTATGATTTGAGCATATTTTTTATGCTAAATGCAGTACCTGTGAGGGTTTCTGGACAATATCTGTCATTGTTTTGTGTTGTTAATTGATTTCCAGTAATAGATGTATACATATATTTGCATAAAGCAGCATATTTGTCCACTCCTATGTTGATAAGAGTATTAAACACTTGATAAATCTCCCTTTAAAGTGGCAGTAGGCAGTATATTTTTGGCATCATTGGGCAAAAATTCCATAATAACCTTTCAGCATATTGTTATTCAAGTGTTCTGAGAGATAACTAGACTTCTGCACCTCCTCATGGCTCTGTTTTCAGGCTTTAAAAAATCGAACCCGTGACGGGAGACTTTGACCAATCAAAGGTCATTTCATTGAGAGAGCGTTCCTATTGGCTGTGCTCCGGTCATGTGACCAGAACTTGGCGTTTCTTCACCAGATTTTACAATGGTGGCATCGCCACAAACTCTCTCATTTTACAGCTAAACCGTGCACTACAAGATGATTCTGAAAACATTTGAGGAGAGAAATAGGCATTAATGTAACAGAATATTGATTCATATTTGATCAGCGCTGCGTAGTTTGACCGTTTGGTCGGAGTTCGCGAGTGATTGACAGCCGGCTCTCATAGACAGCAGATGGACAGCAGACCTCAGATCAGCTCTTACTGCTTGTTTTCCTCCGGTCTGTGAAATCTTGCAGATGCCTTAGGAGTTTTTCAGGTTACCTGTTTCATGTACTACTGTTAAGATATAACGACCGTTTTATAAAAATAACTTTTTTTTAATCATATTTGCTCCAATCTCACCTACTTCAGCTTTAAAGTACATTTTGAACAGATAAAAAAATGCCTTTGACAGCCTTAATTGAGTTATGTATGTTTCTCTCTGATTGTATTAAAGTTGTAGAAACTGAAAAGCAGGTTCTCTAAATCCAGCATATTTGAGTTCAAGTTATAAATTGTGACTTTTATAATAATCTCATAAAGTTTCTGGGTGACACTTCCTAAAACTGTAGTTGCCAAAACTATTCTTATACTTGTGGTCTTCAGGATCAAACCCGTTGTTAAGATTACAGAGACTTCCTGCACTTTATTGGTTGTAAAAAACGGTTCTGGTGCAGCTCAGCGCGCACAGTGCAGCTTCAGTTACACTAACACTTCCTGTGGGGGGGGGCTTAGAGAGGCATGGCAGTGCATGTGTAGTTCATTTGAGGATAACTTGCAACCAGAGAAGGGCTGTGCTGTGGCAACAGCTGCACTAAGACAGGAAAACACCCTGAGCTGCAAAGAGAGAGAAAGACGAGGAAGCTGAGAGAACGTTGATGCTGTAATTGGATTGGAGAGTTTGAACTTTCAAAATCAGTTCTCTTCCTCTTCCTGTGTTTATGAGCGTTGGGTTTGAGCGGCAGGTGTCTCAACAGTCAGGTCTCCCATAAGCATCTGGTATGTAAATGAAACCCGGCACGCAGCTGTTAACTGACTCTCCTCTTCTCAGACTTCAGTGACTTGGTTCAATGCCATCAATTTCAGCTGATGGTGCACTACCCCACAGAGATGCAACAGTATGATACATAAAACCAGTTTAATGAATCCATGACACGTTTTTGATGATTTCCTCATGATAGTGTGGAAATAAGCATGCATGAAACATTATTTCATCTTGATTCTGCCAGAAATCTTCTTAGGTTAGGATATGATATCACTATGAGTTACATGACTCTGTACCTGTATAATTTGAATTCTACTGATGGAAATGTACAAAGAAGTGATAGACATCTGGTCAAGATATTGTTAATAGCTAGTAAGAAAGCTATCACAAGGAAATGGGGTAGAGTGGATCCCCCTACACACGAGCAGTGGATGGGGGTAGTCGAGGAGATATACACGATGGAGAAGCTGACATCGTTTAAGACTGCAAGAAACACAGATGGAAGACAAGTGGGAGAAATTGACATTATTCAAAAACCAAAACAGCGACGAAGACGGCAGAAAGGACAACTGATTGAGTTGGAAATTACATGAGAATGCATGGAATGATGGAGGTGTAGCTCCCAAACACGAGTCCTGTATGTATTGTTCCCTTTGTCTGTGGGTAAGACTGTGTACATGCCCATATGTTGTTGATATGTGCATAACCTTGAAAAACATCAAAAAAAACTACAGTGAAAAAAAAGAAAAAGAAATCTCTTTAGGTTTATGAAAATATCATGGTTTGGGTTAAAATAAACCCTTACTGTCAGAAAGCCCTGAGGGCAAACTTCTCCCATGTGTAGGCAGCAATGTGCCGCAGGGCGTCTAAAACTGCCTGAAAACAATATGACGAAGAAGAAGACGAGAACCAATCACGACTCAGTTAATCTCCGCCGCTAACCAATCAGATCGCAGAGCGGTTTGAATTGAACGTTGATCGAGCCAATCAGCGGGCTTCGCGCCTTCCAGTCACTGGTGGGTTGAGCCCAGAGAGGAGGGAGAAAGAGCGCTACGTCAAAACCTCATCACCGTCCGGTATTAAAATATTAAACTGTATTTAATATTTACTCGTCTTATTGAGGAATATTTCATCAGTTCTACTCACTGGAATTACTCACGTAATAATAAGGTAAGTGCAACCGTCCAACGCATAAACTTGTGTTGTAACATAGCAACCCGCTGAACGTTTCTTTGTTGAGTTAACGGAGACCAGGCTCCGACTACTTCCTGGAACTTGTTTCCATTGGTCCAAGTTAAACTACTGGAGCAACTGTTCGGTTATTTTTAAACTGGCAAACCTTTCCATTAATGGCTCATAGTTTTATTAGACATGTGTGATAGTTCTTCCCAGCAACACGGTGACGTGAACTGTAACGGTACCGTTATGTACGCTAGTGTTTTCAGATTAACGGCGGTACATCAGAAATTAGACGGCGCCAGCTCAGCCGAAGACAGCCTTATTTAGATCGTACCACGCTGACATGAACGTTAGCCCAGTCGGCTGTTCTGCCTGCGCTTTAACTTAGATAACCTTATATGTTTTAGTATCTTTTACTGGGATACCATCAGTTTAGTTCAGTGTGTCTGAACTTCTCCTCAGAGCTCTCAGGTTGTTTCTTTGACAGATGTTTGTTTTCTTCTTCAACATATTTGAATGTGTGACGTTTTCCCTCCTTCCTCTCTGCTAACGTCAGCTGGATCAGTATCAGGGCTGTAGTGGTGCTAGCTGGAAGCTAATAAAGCTAACGGCGCATTTCGTCAAAGAAACGGGTCCTACAAATAACGTTATGACTCACTACTATTCAAGAAGCAGCTCAACCAAGCTCAAGCAGTAACACATCTTTAGTTTGTGGACTGTATTGTAAAAACAAGCAGGTAAAGTTAACGAAATAATGAATAAAAGTGCTCCAAATTCATCGTTATTACCGTAACATGATGCCAAAACACAAATAATAATATATATATAATATATATATATTATAAAATGTGAATATATATATATATAACATATTATATATATATATATATATATTATATATATAATGGAAGAGCAAGTATTTCCCTTTAAAACAGTTTATTTTAAAGCGTAGTTTAAATATGTTACTATATTGTGATAAATGGTTTTACATTAACGTCTCCTAACAATACAGAATAATGTAAACTAGCGTCAGTGGAACCTGCGACTTTACAGTATGTTAACACTTGACGGCGCATTAATATAGTAAAGTGCAGTGTTATTTATTATGTGCACCAAAGGAGCCCACTCAGATTTACCCCACCTCTATGAAAGGTCAATATTACACGGCTCTGCAATGTTAACAACACAACAGGTTGGCGCCTCTGTGCTGCGTGTTTACAACTTAATTCACATGTTTCCATTTCTAAAGAGGGGTTTGCATACCAGGTGGAGCTTTACAACAGTTTTCCGCACAAAGGGGGGATGTGTGTGACTTCTGTTTGAAACTCCACCTACGTTACAGCCCGTATCCTTTCATGAGCCCAGCCTGAGATCTGAGGGGGAAACTCTCATCAGTCACGATCCAGCCCTGATCTCCACATCCCATATGGACCTCGGCAGAGCAGCGCAGGGACTTACTTTGGGTGTGTCATATTGAGATGGTTTTCACTCAGATATGCTGTGGATTTTTGTGTGTTGCAAGATTAGATCAGTGGATTAGGCGTTGACTGCCTCTTTGTAGTAATCCTGGTGTGCCACATTCTCAAATGACTTGTTATTTTGTGTTTATGAAGACATACAAGAGACTGATGAGGTACACGTCGGATTTGATTGTACAGCAGAGAGGTTTTGTTGTCGGTAATCAGCTCTTGTTGTCAATTTTAATATGAAGTGGTTCTTTGATATGCATAATTTCTCATCAGATGGACAATTTAGGGTAGAAATCTCAACCGGAACAACTAATCCTAACCCCAGATCAGTTTCTATATGCTGCTTGCCTTTTACTGAAGCATGGTGCTGTGTTAACCACTGGAATTTTAATTAGCAAGACGGCTGGCAGGAGGCTGTCATTAGCGCATGTGGCTAGAATTGTCACCAGTAGAGAGCTGGAGATAGAGTCCTAAATGTGCTTTCTTGAAACCAAAGCCTGATTAAGTTTCCTTCCTTCCTTCCAGTAACTTACTGTTCTTGTTAATGTGCTACTAATGAAATATTTCGCTCGTACTGCAGTGCTTCCTCTGTGTTCTGCTGGCAGTGACAAGGTGACACATGGAGAAGTGATTTAGAGTAACAGAAACATGCCTATGCTTCCATTTATCTCAGTTAATATAGAGCTGTTTTTTGAATGAGCTGTGTGTAACACAAGTATGTCTGTGCATGGTTTGCCTTTACTTTTCATTATTTTTCAGCTGGCAGTTATTCAGGTGTTGCAGCATGGAAGAAAATCACATTTGTTCACAGGACTCGATGGGTGTCTAGTAGTAATACTGACGAGCTGTTATCCCCATTTCAGATTTTTTTGTTGTCCTCAAACTGGTTGCTAGATTTGTTCAACTTAACAGCTACAACCATAGTTTAGTGTCCAGTGGCTGGTGTAAAATTCCTTGCCTGGCTGGCTGTGACTTGAATGGCACGACTCTGTCAGCCAGACAGCTCTGGGTAAACCTAGCAGGGACAGACCTGTCAGCAGTTCTGCAGTAGTGTGCTGGTTTTCTAGACACTGAGCCTCCCTGGTCACTAATGTTCCATAATGCTGACCTTGCCTGGCCTACCTCATTGTGTCCAGCGGTGCACGCTACAGTCAGATTATGCCTTTCTAAAGTGTTGTAGGTTTGCCAGTCTTTGTAAATATTTGGGTGGTTTATAAACCGAGGGTGTTGATCAGGTGTATAAACACAGACACCATTTAAATTTGCTGATAAAAAGAACAGACAATTTTTAATGATTTAAATGGTCTAATTCATCCTCAAAATTCACCTGAAAAGACCATGATGCTTAATAGACCTTTGTGATAAAATGTCCCTTTATTTCTCCATACTACTGAATTATTTGAACAATGCTTAAGTAGGTACAGCTAAAGGATCTTAGTCAGAGACAACTAACAAAAATAGAATGTAACCTCTTATGTTAAGAGTAATGTAACCATAGACCCATTTTAGTCTTTTTTAGGGAGGTACAGGGGTCTTTAGGGGGAGACAGCAGGTCAACAGTAGATGTCACATAGAAGTGGTGTACATCATCTGAAAGCTGGAACCTGAAGATGAATGTGAGATGCAGCTCAGCACTGTGTGTCAAGTTGTTCTATTAATAAATCAGAAATAAAAAAAATAGTTGAAATAAGTTGTGAAAGTGTATAAGGGCTTAGAACATTATGATAGAAGTATATGATGGTCATCCCAGTACTTTATTATGTCTCATAAATTGCAGCAAATTTTAGTGCTAAATTTAACCTCTTTTTTTTTTACCATTCGAGAATTGATAAAATTTATCAATAATCCCTCCAAAATACCACATTAAGTCACCGAGATCTTGAAGAACACCATAGAAAAAGCCATGCTGTGATTTGGTATCAAAAACTTTTGACATTTGGAGATTTCTGCAAGAATTGCATTTGTCGACGATTAGATGGCGAGCACTTCTGTTGTGTAAACGGCTCAGAAACCCCCTTATTGTCAATCTAGATAGGAAAGCCATCCATCCTCTGAATGCTCTAGGTCTGTAGTTTGTGGCTGTAAAGTTTCAAGAGGCTGTGATTATCCTAGAGGTCACCACAGGTCATTTTATACAGTGAGGTCAAGGTTCAAAAACATGATCTCACTACAATGAAATGGCTACTATGGGGACTAACATCATCACACATTGATACAATTGGGCTCATTGGATCCACAAGAGTCAGTTTTACAGTGATACCCAATTTATGTTATTCCAAGACTGTTTAGGGACCCTGGTATGCAGCAACCATTTTTTAGAATAGGTGAAAATAGCACATTTATATTGCAAGGTTTTTGCCCCAAACTGCATGTGATTAACATAAAGTGGGCATGTCTGTAAAGGGGAGACTCGTGGGTACCCATAGAACCCATTTTCATTCACAGATCTTGAGGTCAGAGGTCAAGGGACCCCATTGAAAATAGTCATGCCACTTTTTCCCTGGCCAAAATTTAGCGTAACTTTGGAGCGTTATTTATCCTCCTTCCTTTACTAGTTTGATATGATACTAGTACCTTTACTCTAGCTCTAAAACTGAGCCTGCTACAGCCTCTGAAAGACGGTAAAGTCAGCCGAGGTCGCCGGCGTCCTCAAGGACTTAAAGAGCTTAAATTGTGTTTTTTCAGTGAACGGATGACCTCATCTTGCTGCTTCACCAAGTTAGTTACAAACATAAGCAAACAGAGTTAAATCAGAAGCACAGGTTCTGTGTAGTTTAGGGATTCCCCCCAGGGGTTTTTGGTCTGGCCTATGGGTAGAGCATTTTTTTTTATGTCGTCCTCAAGGGTTTAAACAAATTTCCCATTAATTATTTTTGAAGAGTGAATGCCTTGGGGTGTGGCCAGAACAAGCCCACTCATCTCTGATTTTCTCATCTGCTTCAGTTCCTGTTTTAGCTCCAGAGCATCTTGCAGCTCAGAGCGAGGTCCTCTGCGCTTGCTCTAATCCTTCGCCGTGTGCCTTTTTGAATAACATCTGCTAAGCACAATCACATGCTGTTTTGTGCATTACTTTGCTATATCTAGTGTTTGTAAGATTATTCTAATTTGTGATAAATAGGCTATTTTGATTAATTAATTAAAGCAATAGAACAATTTATCATCACTGTCAGTATTTCATATTGTATGAATCTTTGTAATGATATTGCATGTAAATACTAAATGATTGTCCAGCCATAGTTGCACAGTATGTGAATGCAGTGGACAGACAGAAAGTTGTGTGTCAAACATGTAACTGCCAAAGCAGTGAGTGACAATGAGCCCATTGAGATTTAGAGATGCCACTCTAGTTGTCATTGAAGGAGATTGTTGAAGTTTGAGCTCATGCTGTGCTTCAGTGGACTGTATGGAAACAGAAAGGGCAGGGTGCAGTGACAATGCTGCCATTGTATACATTTATCCTTCACTGTATTGAACAGTAGCAGATTAGGTCTGCACTGCATTGACAGTTTTCTAATTAAGTAAATGATTCCATACATGGGATGCCTAAAAACCCAGCGTACACTGTTTAGATGAAAGATTCAAATAACTATGATCTTTCATCTCCTTTGGTGTTTCCCTTCCTACCTGTTCATTTCTCTCCTTTCTCTGTCCGTCTACATGTCCTCCCCCTGTCTGCTCCTCTTTCTTGTCTTTCACTCATTCTCAGGTCAGTGAAGATGCCTTCTGTGAAGTATCAGAGAGGGGACATGGTGATGGGCCGCTGGCCTGGCAGCAGCCTGTATTACGAGGTCAAGGTGCTGGGCTTCGATGCCAAAAGTCAGCTTTACACCGTCATCTACAAGGACGGCACTGAGCTGGAGCTCAAGGAGCAAGACATGAAGGTAGCTCCAGAGTCCCAGAGAGACTTACACTCTGAACTTTACTCTCTTGTCACAGTTTTATCTAACATACTTTTGTGTAGTATCTTGGTGTAATCATCTTTTTTTCAGTGGTTAGATTAGATTTCTAGGTTGTCAGCTATAAAGGTAGTACAGACTCGAACCATACAGAGTTAAGGATATTAATCAGTTAACAAAGTTTGTTAAGGAAACATTAAGATGGAGCTAAAGCTTAAATTGTCACCCCACTCTATGGCTTAACATCTACATTGTTCATGATAGTTAAGTCTATTAATACTGGCCTTCATAGTAAATGTTGCTCTACCTCGTCCACTCTCTACTCAGGCACATAAAAGTAGTTCTCATATCAGCTCTAAGAATATTAGGTTGCTTTTAAAAAAAATTAAAAAATATTTTTGTCCTGTCATTGTCAAGACCATGTGGCAGGAATATAGCCAATATGTAGGAACACTGCTAGGAGACTGCCCAGCACTGAAACACAAATTATTAAAATGTCTAAATTATTAAAGGATTTGGAGGAAGGCCATTGTACTGCACACACCTTACAGCCATCTCTTTTTGAGCCTGCTGTGTAAAGTTTATATATTATACACAAGATGAGTCAGACTTCTTATCAATATCTTTTCTGTTTTGTCTATAAAAACACGCTACAGTTGTTAATAATGGTTGCAATCTCCTCTTTTGTTCCCTCAGAATGCTGCTGGTTTCCAGTCCCGCTCCCGCTCTCGCTCCCGCTCTCGTTCTCGATCACCAGGCCGCCCTCGCAGCCGCTCGCGCTCCCCAGCAAGGACCACGCGGCGCTCGTCCTCCCGCACAGCGGCGGCTGCTGCTGCTGCTGCTGCAGCTATAACAGAGAGCACCCCGTCCTCCCGCAGGGACTCGAAGCTGAAGGATTCAGTAGAAGTCAGACTCAGTCCCCTGGTGAGTGCCACAGCTGCCTTCTCATTCTCCTGTCGTAGCACTGGTGATGTTGGAGAAGCTGATGTACAGATACTGTACCATATTCAGTGATACTGTTTACGTTATCTCATGCTATAGAGGAACATGGCCTAGTGGACTACTGCCTTGTCAAACCAAACCAAATTCATGTAATCTATTAAAGGAATTATAGCCTGTGTGGAATTTGAAATGAAAAATGTACAGTAGCCAGCTAAATGTCAGCAAAGTCATTAATCTAAAGGTTGCAACACTAAGCAGAGCCTCTACTGACTCCGTTTTTTTTTCTGGAGCTATATTTTGTTGTTAATGTTACCAGGCAACAAAGACTTTGGTCCAGAGCAGCACATTGATTTCTTGAAAGTTCCTTGAACCAAAGAATATATAAAAGAAGGAAGGGTCATTACATCCCTGAACTCACATTGATGCTGAGCCGATAGTATTCTACATGTATTTGATTGTAATAGAGCTTCTTTGTTATCAATAACCAACCATCAAACTGTTAATGATATTTAATAATATTCAGTGCTAATGCCATTCTCTCAATAATGTTTCCCATTATTGTCAAGAGGTGGCGCTAATCGCCAAATGTTATACTGTATTCCTATATAAATCTAAACCTATCACTTACCGTTACTTGTTACTTTGTCAATTAACTAAGTTGGCATTTGCACTTTGTTTAGCTAACGTTAGCCAACAATACTGTTGTTGGCTAATACAACTCTGTTGAGATGTCCTGTGTTATTTTGGAGATAAAACCATTAATGTTAGTGAGAATTAATCCTTGTGAAGGTGTAAAAGAAACAGACAGGGAGCTGCGATGTTGGTGAGTGATGGCAAATGTTACAGCCTCTCTAGCTAAATCGCTGTCATGACTTATGTGTGTGCTAGCTGATAATATAGGCTAGATGACTAGTATGAATCACTGAGACAAACTGCAAGGCATTGTAGCATACGCTCAAGTCCTAGTTAAGAATATTTACCCAACTCTGACAGGCCATATCATTGAGTTCAGCCAGTTATAATCAGAACCTTTAATACATTGACCTGGTTATAATTCCAGTCTGTTCAGCGATAAGTCGGACCTTCCCAATTTGGTCATGTATCATGATGTAACTATCTTTAGTTGAGCTAAATGCAGCTGCTGGATGGAGCCATGATCTGTTTGGAGTCCAATGACAGGGAAAACAAACGTGCATGTTTGATAAAAAACATTAGTCAACATCATGTAATGTGTTTTAATCTTTATTTTGTGGAAGTATCTTTCAGTCAAAGGTGAAACAACACAGATATGATGGGTTATAGTGGGACCATTCACTTCAATAGAAGTGGCACCAAAGTCTGGCACCAATGTAAAATTGGAATGGCGTAATGACCCTTCCTTCTTTTACAGACGTAGGCAAAGTTGTTGGTAACGTTCCGTTAAAGAGAGAAAAACCCACAATGGTCACTGAAATAACTTGAAACTGACAAAAGTAATAATAAATAAAAATTCACTGAAAATTAACTAATGAAAATCAGATATTGTTTTTTAATTATGGTTCAGCAGAATCATTTAAAAAAACAAACTAATGAAACTGGCCTAGACAAAAATGATGGTAACATTAACTTAATATTTTGTTGCACAACCTTTTGAGGCAATCACTGCAATCAAGTGATTTCTGTAACTCTCAATGAGACTTCTGCACCTGTTGACAGGTATGTTGGCCCACTCCTCGTGAGCAAACTGCTCCAGCTATCTCAGGTTTGAAGGGTGCCTTCTCCAGACTGCATGTTTCAGTTCCTTCCACAGATGTTCAATAGGATTTAGATCAGGGCTCATAGAAGGCCACTTCAGAATAGTCCAATGTTTTGTTCTTAGCCATTCTTGGGTGTTTTTAGATGTGTTTTGGGTCATTATCCTGTTTGAGGACCCATGACCTGCAACTGAGACCAAGCTTTCTGACACTGGGCAGCACATTTCGCTCCAGAATGCCTTGATAGTCTTGAGATTTCATTGCACCCTGCACAGATTCAAGACACCCTGTGCCAGATGCAACAAAGCAGCCCCATAACATAACCGAGCCTCCTCCATGTTTCACATTAGGTACAGTGTTCTTTTCTTTGGATGCTTCATCTCTTCGTCTGTGAACATAGAGCTGATGTGACTTGCCAAAAAGCTCCAGTTTTGTCTCATCTGTCCAAAGGACATTCTCCCAGAAGCTTTGTGGCTTGTCAATATGCATTTTGGAAAATTCCAGTCTCGCTTTTTTATGATTTGGTGTCCTCCTCGGTTGTCTTCCATTAAGTCCACTTTGGCTCAAACAGTGACGGATGGTGCGATCTGACACTGATGTACCTTGACCTTGGAGTTCACCTCTAATCTCTTTGGAAGTTGTTCTGGGCTCTTTGGTTACCATTCGTATTATCCGTCTCTTCAATATGTCATCAATTTTCCCCTTGCGGCCACGTCCAGGGAGGTAGGCTACAGTCCCATGGACCTTAAACTTCTGAATAATATGTGCAGCTGTAGTCACAGGAACATTAAGCTGCTTGGAGATGGTCTTATAGCCTTTACCTTTAACATGAAGGTCTATAATGTTCTTTCTGATCTCCTGAGACAACTCTCTCCTTAGCGTTCTGTGGTCCATGTTCAGTGTGGTACACACCATGATGCCAAACAGCACAGTGACTACTTTTCACCCTTTAAATAGGCAGACTGACTGATTACAAGTTTGAAGATACCTGTGATGCTATTTACAGGACACACCTTAATTTAATATAATAATATAATAATATATAATAATAATATAATAATATAATAATAATGGTCACATTATTTTACATCTTTTCTAGGGGTACCATCATTTTTGTCCTGGCCAGTTTCATTAGTTTGTTTTTTAAAATGATTCTGTTGAACCACAATTCAAAAACAATATCTGATTTTCATTAGTTAATTTTCAGTAAATTTGTATTTATTATTACTTTTGTCAGTTTCAAGTTATTTCAGTGACCATTGTGGGTTTTTCTCTCTTTAACGGAACATTACCAACAACTTTGCCTACGTCTGTATATAGTCCTTGCTTTGAATCAGGAACAAGTAGTGGTGCCTTCAAATGGGGTCGTGTTTACGAGATGAGTCCATATGAACCCCCCCTAATGTCGTATTCACGACCTCGGAAGTGGAAAGTTTCTGAATGCTCCGAGTTCACGAGTTGTGACATGTTTGTTGACGTTGTAAATTGTCGCTAAATTGTTAGCAGCGGTGTTCTCACGAGTAATCCACTTGAACGCCAAGCATATTGTGTACACAACTTCCCATAATGTAAACACAAGCTCAGGAGTTTCATTTGAAGGCACCATAGTTCCATGTTAGCTTCCTGTGACACCAACATAGTCGGTATATAACATGGGTTTTAGGCTGACGAGGCAAGTTGTCATTTTTTCATAATTGTTATATCAATCTGGGTGCCCCTCAACATTAGAATGCTCTGCTATGCTGGTTTTTGGGCTTTCACTATTCTTTAACTTGCCCTACCAGGTAACTGTAAGTAATCACAATTTGGCGCAATATAAATTACACTCTGGGTTTGTTGTAGTTTAGAGCTATATGAGATCATGTGCACCGTAATGAAATGCAGAAATACCCCTAATACAGCTGACAGTGCAACAAACAGTCAGTTTTATTTAAGTACCCAATGATCATGAAGACAGCAAAGACCATTCTTGTGACTTTTTTTGATATTTAAACATGAAGTGTAAAAAAAAAAGAAACGTCACTGTAGATGAGATGGCACCGTTACAAGTCTTGGTCAAGTACAAATAACTCAGTTAAAGCCCATAGAGGTAGATGTGTGATTTGTGATATTGGGCTGTATAAACAAATTTAAGTTCTGCCATTCATTTATTTTAAAAAGGAACTCAGTTGTCTGGTGAGATCCAGTTTATCATCAAATGTCCTAAATCATCAGCACCTTGTCGTTGTGGGGAAATGTGTCAGTTTGTGTCTCTAACCCGTCACGTTCCCTGTGCCTCTTCCTCACGTTGCTTTTTTCCCCCTTTTTGTCTCTTCATCTCCATCAATCTCTCTCCATTGTCTGATGGGCAGCCACAGTCAAAGGCAGCGGAGAACAATGGCAACAATAAGCAGGAAAAGAAAGAGGAGAAACAGAAAGAGGAGAATAACACGGCTAACAAAGTGAACGAGGTGAGTTTTATTTTGTACTTAAAAACAATGTTCTTCTGTGTGGAAAAAGCTCCATATTTATTTATTTATTCATATGAAAGGTTCAGAAAGTGGCATCGTCCAGCTCCTCTCAGCTCACACATGAACATCAATACAGACCAAAGTGATGAAATACACTCCAGAATATGTGAACATCTGAACACACCATGTCTGGATAGAAAGCATTAATGACACTTCTTTTATTCACAAGCTTTTCTACCGTTGAGTCTCTCTGAGCTGAAATGAGATTTGTCAGATAGACGCTATTACAAAAACCCAACAAGTGATGTTCTATGCGCTACTCGCTGTCTGATAGTGATGTTTGAGGCGCTACTCGCTGTCTGGTAGTGATGTTTGAGGCGCTACTTGCTGTCTGGTAGTGATGTTTGAGGCGCTACTCGCTGTCTGGTAGGGATGTTTGAGGCGCTACTCGCTGTCTGGTAGTGATGTTTGAGGCGCTACTCGCTGTCTGGTAGTGATGTTTGCGGTGCTACTCGCTGTCTGGTAGTGATGTTTGAGGCGCTACTCGCTGTCTGGTAGTGATGTTTGAGGCGCTACTCGCTGTCTGGTAGTGATGTTGGAGCTGCTACTCACTGTCCGGTAGTGAATGGGCTTTGAGGTGAGTTGGAGCTAAAGGAATGTCATGATGTATGCACGTTGGGGGGTGTGTGTGTGTGTTTTCCAGCTGAGAGAGGCTCCCCTCACAAGATCCGGCTTCATTTAGCTGCCGGTCACATGGTGTACCAACATGTGCCACTTCTTTACTCGCTGCCTTTTAGTCTCCTACGTGTAGACAAAGTGTAGAGTGTTAGATATTGGTGATTCCTAAAGGTGTTGAGATATATAAATCCTACATGTTACTTCAATCTTTTGTTGTTTTGTTTTGTCTGAATCAGATCTCTGAGTAGGATTGCTGACCTGAGAGCAGTTAGCCTCTAAAGTCATTGTTAGTCTGTATGATTATGGGACCTGATCTTTAATCCTAGATAGTTTTACCCTCTGTAAGAAGCTTTGTGAGAAAACCCAGGAGCTCAGTCATAGCTTTGTGAAGTATTTTTTAGTTAATAGAGGAAGTAAAGCCTTACTTCATCAACAGGTTGAACTTTACTAAAGAACTTGAGTGAAGAGCAGTAACTTGAATACACCCCCAAGAGCTGTAAAGGGTGGGGAGCTTTAGATTACATCTCTAATCTTTGGTTTATCATTTGATTTAAAATAGATTCTCATTCAGTAGAAAAGCCTTTTACCATTTTTATCTTTAATATGTATATGAGGAAATCTTTTGTCTCAGGGCAAACCCACAGTACATATACACACACTGTATACACAACATCTGCCTACTCTCTGCTGTTTATCATTGTTTCAGTCATCCAATGATTTAGAAGATCAATTATCTTAACCACCACTTGTGTTTCATATCATTGTGGATTAAACACACTAGAGCTGAGTGAAGTTAGCCTGAAAATAGCAACTAGAATAGTTAATAATAGAACATTGTGAGTCAAGTCAAGTTCCCTCCTGTCCCAAGAGAGTATTTAATCAAAAATGCATTCAAATGCTTAACTCCATAGAGCACTGCAGAGATGATGTATTGTTGTAGTCCAACCAGGAAGTTAGCATCACCATGGTTCCCTCAACAGAAAGCCAATGGGATTATTCCATTGGGTTTTGGATTATTGCAGGAAATTAGCTCTGTGGCAAACAGACATTTATAATACTTATATGTTTTGTTCAGCAAGATTATCTTCACAAATGAACACAACCTTTATGATTGTTGAAGTGTGAATGCAATCGCCAGAAGTAAAAAGCTAACGTTAGGCTATAAATGAACTACAACACGGTCACATGAGCGTTAGTATACACAACGAGGCTGTAAAGGAGGACGAGTCGGCGTGATGATGTTTAGTAGTCTCATTTAGCCACTTAACCGCAACCGCCTTTTTAAAGACACATAAATGCTTTAAAATTCATGAGTGGGGTATTTATTGACATATTTTATATCTTAGAACAAAACATTAAAATCTCTTCAGCTGGTGTTAACCACAGACATTATTTCAGGCATCTAAATAAAAACCCATTGACTTCCAGACGAGGGAACCAGAATTGCTAAAATGCTAACTCATTTCCCGGTTTTAGGACTCATTCCTGCAGCACTCTATAACATGAAGCGTCCGTTATACCTGACCCAAAAGATGAAAACCCCCCCCCTAAATTATTGACAAGCTAAGTGACCCTTCGCTAAGCCCTGTTCCTTTGTTGTTACCCTCTGCTCCTCCGTCAAGCTATCGGAGCTAGCATATGGAGCCCACACTAAATAGAAATATTATCTAATGTTTAGCAGACGAGGGAACCGGAAGTGCTAAAATGCAAAAACTCATTTCCGGGTTTTAGGACTCATTGCTGCACCATTCTATTAAAGGTCAAAAAGGTAAAAAAAAAATCTGTTACTGTGAAAGTATGTTTTAATAATCCCAAATCCTTCTTCAGAAGTCCGCTGCTGTGGTCGAGGCAGAGAATGAGAAGACCCAAGGCCGTTACAATCTGCGGCGCAGGAAGGACGACGGAGATGCCAAACCAGTGGAGGCCAAACCAGAGCAGCTGGAGGAGAAGGATGCCAAACTGGCTGCAGCTCCTGCTGCCTCCGTCTCCACCCCGCTGGACTTTGGAGGGAAGATAGGTAGGTTACAGGATGGACAGGAAATGCAGCAACTAGCCTGGAGACGATCTTTAAAGCAACAGTTGTTTTTAGTCACACTTCAGTTCTTTCATGTATTTTCATTCTCCGTTGTTTGACGCTGTGTTTTGTGTTAGCATCGCCTCTCTGGCTCAGTGTAAACAATAACAAAGCATATATTTGGTAAATGTATTTATTACAGGACGGTTGCATTGCAGTGGTTTCACTCATCATTATACTGTATATTGATTTAGTTTGTTGGTGTTAATATCTTGTCCTATTAATCACTGGGAGAACTAAATTAGTTGGATCCAGGCAGTGCAGGTGGAGACAGAATCATGTTGGTGTTAACAGAACACTTCTGTGCTCTCATAAAGTATACACAGCTTCTCAGAAAAGGATCCACTGGATGTGTGTTACCTTGTATGTTAGGGAGGATAACCGTTAATCTATCTGCAGTTGAACCTGATCAAACTGTCCCTTCCTTCCTCCAGGAGCATACTTCTGGCTGCTCTTCCTGCCAGCCTGGGTTCTCTTCCTGGTCCTCCAAGGGAACCGGGAGGACCCCAGTCTGGCCAACTTCCCTCCTCCTCTGCCCCCTCTCGAGGCCTTCTGGGACGCCCAGGCTCTCGGCTTTGTCGTCCTCTGGATCTTATTCCAAGCCCTGCTCTACATCCTGCCTGTTGGAAAGGTAAGCGAGACGAACTGAGAACTGAACACACCAAAATCAATACACGAGTTAATTAAGAGAAATGAAGTCAGTGTCGTTAAACACAAATGGGTTGCGTCTGAAATTCCATACTAACATGCTATTTAGTAAAATAGCTACATAGCACATATTCAAACAGTCTGAGATTTTTTAGTAGGTCTGAAACCAATAGTATGCAAATGACATACTATTTCTGGTGGAATATTACATTAAGCAAACACTGGACACCATGATGACATAAATATCCCACAATGCAATGCGGTAGTGCCGACAACCTCCATAGCAGATGTTGACGGACGGCTCTGTAACGTCAATAACTCTTCATTTGAACTGTAAGTATAGGATTTCACTTTGCTAGGCGTAATATATATTTTAAATTAATTCAGACTTTGATTCTCACAAATCGTGGTTACCATGGTTACATGTCTCCAACCAGCAAGGAAGCTCTCAAGAAGTGACGATGTCAATTACTGCTCAGTGCGTCCAAAAACATATATAATACTGTTTATTCACATAAAAGTATGTTGAACGATAGAACACATGTTGGGTATGTAGTGCATAGTATGAGATTCAGACGCAACAGTCCTCATCAGTACAGTATTTCACTGAACCCAGCACCTTGCTCTCTGGATTAACTGGTACAGGAAAGGTGCACGTGAACCAGCGCATGACTTTTTCTGGTCGATAGCTCCGGCAGGAGGCAGAAATTGGATTAATGGTCAGGAGTGACGGTTAATGAGAAGCTCCACAGGGAAAAGGAAACTCTTGTTGTTTCCCTCCGGGGTCGTCTCTGCCTCTTGATATCTGACACTAACTGAGATTCCTCTCTGTTCACCTCAGTGAGAAACCTTATAAACACATCACTGTATTTCAGTCTCAATAGTACTTTCTTCTAATGTAGATCAAAAGCTGATGTATGTCGTTCATCTTCTCCCTATTCCCCCTCTGAAGTCCCCACAGTGGTAAAATGAGGACGGACGTCTCCCCTCAGAGATGTTTACATTAAAACTCTGACTTGGTGTCTGAAGTGAAGTGAAACCTACCAGAGAAGCCGACCTGTGAACAGACTGTCTGTGGCTGTTATCCAGTTGGTCTGCAGGTTCTAGCTGTGTTTACTAGTGAGTGAGTGAGTTACTAGAATGTGCTCTTGGTCAGCTGTTGATCCCGGTGTATCTCTTGTGTTTCTCTGTGTAGCTGAGTGAGGGCATGCCGCTGAGGTCTGGAGAGAGGCTGAAGTACAGAACCAACGGTGAGGCTGTGTGAAGGGAGCGCTCTGTCTCCAACTCCCTCTACAATCAGCTGCACTCAAGTCTCAGTAGAATGAATTAATTCATGTTTTCACTACCATTCACCAATTCTGACAACTAATATTGAGGTGCTGGCTCCTCTGTTACTTTAACTGATCACTACAGGCTCAGAGCATTAAGGATGATGATTCTGCCGTCCTTTTTGACGTGTTAAACATCATCTTCTTTTCTTTGTAGTTTTAATGGAACTTCAAGCGGTTTGTCTTCTGTCCATTTGTCCATCTAAAGCTCTCCGTGTCCCTCCAGGTTTCTTTGCCATCTCTGTGAGTTCAGTCGCAGCAGCAGCAGCGGTGCACCAGGGTGTTGACCTCACCTACATCCACAGCCACTTCCTGCAGCTGACCACGGCTTCCTTCCTCATCTCCGTCCTGCTGAGCGTCTACCTGTATGTCCGCTCTCACTACGCTGCAGCAGAGCAGCTGGCACTGGGAGGAAGCTCTGGTAAGAGGACAGATCCAGAGTTACCTTCTCACTGGTCACACACACACACTGTGTTGTCCTCTTGTCTCAACTCTTTTCTCTCCCTCTATTTCACCAGGCAACGTGGTTTATGACTTTTTCAAAGGACATGAGCTCAATCCCCGCATCAAAGAGTTTGATCTGAAGTTCTTCTGCGAGATGCGTCCCGGTCTGATCGGCTGGGTGAGTTGTTACGGGACACCAAAGCAAACATTTGTCTCAATAATCCATTTAGTGAGCGTTTCAATGGGGTCTGTCATTTTCTACACACACTGCACCCTCTGGTGGCCACATGTGGTATCTATGTTGAACCTCACACACACGAGGCATGAGCTCCATGAACGCCTTGTGTTTGCTCGTGGCTGTGAGGGTAATG